>NW_003299102.1:646553-658075 GCF_000151645.1 Tuber melanosporum
GGGTATCATTACGATCGAGGCAGACAGTGGGTTGTGCAGATGGCTCGAGGATTGGTTTCAAATCATGGCCGGACCGACCGGACATAGCGTCGGGAAGGATCTCGGTGCGGACAGGTAGGTCATCGGGTGGAGCAGGAATTCCGTCGCAACCGACCGGTATTGAGCCCTCGTCAGATCGTAACATAAACAATTTTTTAGTATGGACATAACTTTGACACGCATTATTTTTCTTTTTTCTTGGCGCGAGTGCCAGAACAATAGGATTGTAGTGCATGATTTATAAGAGGTGAAAACAACGTCAGCCTTCATCACAATCAGTCAAATCGCTACCGTTTCCCATCATTTACCATGCCCTCGAACCACGCAAGCTTAAGGTTTCTCGAGATAGGGTCTAGTCAAATAGGGCTTGACGGCAGAGGCAGTCAAGATGTCACCGCCCAAAACCCCCTAACCAGGGGAGAGCCGAAAAGCCCGCTGCCTTCGGCTAAAATCGGGAGGGACCAAGAATATGAGATATTAAGTACTTCCACCGCTAGAGCACCTGACTGGAAGGCGATTAAGCAAGAACCCAGTCAACATTGGATGCCAGCCCGGCCGGAAGAGAGAACCCGTTTTCCGGGGCAAGTGGTTGCGCCCCGCGATCGGGCTCCCATCTGCTCTCCCGATCTCCATACAATTATTGAAGTGCTCCAGACGCAGATCAACGCGCAGGACGAGATGATTGCCTTCCTTCAGCAGCTACAAGAAGTTTCCTTAGAAGCTTGCCTGCGGCGGGTGACTGCTTCGTTGAATGACTGTTCGCTGCGGAGCGGGCCTATTATCACCACAGTCGAAACCGATAATTTGGTCACTGGCATTCCCGAATATTTTCCGATGGTCGGAGAAGCGAGTTTATATGTTCAGGAATGGAACGGCATTGCGAATACCATCGTATATGAAGGCCAATGTGGAAGGGTGGTTAAAGAATTTAGTTGAAGCTCGACGGCCTCCTCCCGACATAGTACGATCCATTATTAACCGATGCATTGCCTCGTCAGTTCTGGTAATTGGTAGCACAGCTAACACTTCCAGGGGATAGCGAAACCGCTGTGGTTTTAATCAGGCACGCCGGTATTTCCTCCACCCATTACAAACTAGGTGGTGATGGATTAGGCGGCTATACCGATATCGAGGGGTTTATTTTTTTGATGGGCCTACTTTTATAAACAGGCAATATCTGAGATTATGGTGCCTTATCTGGGGCCACCAGTGCGGTAGTTATGAATTTGTAAAGTGCATCACTCATGATGTTACGATTATTGTGAAGTCAATCGAAGAAATTGACTTGATTATGATTTTTTATTTGAACCAACACTGTCTCACAATATTTTGCGCCAAATCGTGAAAGCAATCAGGAAACACCCAATACCCAGAGCTAATGTGCTTGAATACGTAACTGCTTTCCTTTCTCCCTTTCACGTATGATACACACGCACATATTCGTTGGGTTAGTACTGGTCCATGTTCGGCGGTGCTTAGTTTTGCCGCGTCCGGGTTTCCGTGGCGACTCCTTTTGGGCATGGAAATTGCCATGAAAACACAAGGATTCTGAAACGGTATAGCAACACCCAACAGTAGTGATCAGAATAAAGCGGAAATTAATAGAAGCAGGTTAATGTAATTGAAGCAGAATTATTTTCTAACTTGAGCCTGGAGCTAAACATCCTTTACAGTGAATTTTTCGGTGCGCCACCCTATAATCATGCCGTGCAAGGCAAGGCTGATATACGGTGGAAAGGGCCTAAGGCGCATACTCCCATACAACTAGAATTCCGTTGCAACCAATCGGAGTTTTGCCAGGACGCTAAGAAAGCACGGTCTGTATACCGTATTCCAGAGTTGTATGATATTACTTTTATCTGCCGTGATTGTGGATCCTCTCCGCACTCTCCACAGCGTTTTTTAGCATGGCTGTCCGTACATTTCATACCCCGTTTCACCTTCACCAAAAAATTCTCATTTCTTGACTTCTAATTTTATTGCTGAGAAAACCTGAATTCCAAAAAATAAAGGGACTGCTCTCTCCACCGTGGAATAGCAGACGTTCCCATGGGTTTCTTTCCTCCAAATTCATGGTTGTTAGTGACTACTGAGTCATCGGGCTTTTGCGGTTTGGAGGACCCGGTTTGGTTCTCTTGGTACTATACCTCCGATCTTACAGGCTCCATCCAGGCTACACTCAACAGCTCCAGCGGAAGAGGCCTGGGATTCGTTTGCTCTAGCCTACAAGGTCACATGGGGACAATAGAGACTGCTTCAACTATTACATGTCGGATTGGACCCGCAGGCAAACGAGCAAGATATGTATCATACCAGCGAACACCGCGCCCCAGGTCAGCCCGACGATAGTGTGATGGGGTATCGAAAGTTCTACTGGAATGGGACAAGGTCAATGCTGGCAAGCCATTGATCACGGAGTTCAAGAAATTGCGGAACTTAAACGCGCAGAAGAAATGAGCCCCTGTAATCAATCTATTGCTCACGAACCACAAAGGCACGGCACGTTTCGCCAACGTCTAGTTCCTACCACTGTTACCTCAGTTTTGATACAGTTAATAAATGCGTGAAACGCATTTAGAAGGTCCGGGTGCCCGCTGTCCAAATATCCCTCCCGATATCGTACCCCCGATTCCCTAAGAAGCCTCACAAACTCAGAGAAGATCTGGTAAAACCTGTCGCTACCAGTCTTGCTGTTCGAAGACACCACCCCTGCGTGGATGTCAAAAGCAGCGATGGTCTTTATGCAACCTCGATGATTTAGCAACAGTCCGGATCCTATGCGGGCTGTTAAGCAAGGTTACTCACTAACTTCCTCAACAGTCTCGGGAAAAATTCCATAGTTTCTCGAAGGTTTCGATATCAGTTCTTCCACCATTGTCGCCATAGGGTGTGGCATCCAACCGTAACTTTCCTCCATGAGCCACTAGTTCCTCCTCTTCAATCACTCCCAGGTCCTCCGCCGTTGCGCAGCCAAGTTTATCTCTTTTGAAAGTACTGAGGAAACAATTACGCTGGCCACGTTCGCCAGGCATTGAACTTGCAGGCTTTGTGGACGGTATGATATGTTGGCATTCCGGATGTCTAAGGCGGAGAGAGAACGCTGGATTGAGGCCAAAGGTACCGGGTGATTAACCCTGCGGTCGAAATCATGACCCGGGACCGCGGGATCCCGGGCTCACGTGCACGTTCTGCCGTCTGACTTGGGTCTCCATCCACGTTGTTGGTATTGCCACTTCCCGAAACAACACCGCTGCCATCAGAAGGTGAAATATTTTTAGTATCGGTGGCCTTACCTTCCAGCTTCTGTGGAGTAATCGTCCGAGTGTCAGGTTCGTTAAGGGCGGAGTGTGGGTGGCTTGAATACGTGTGGCTGGCGTTTGCAAACTGCGTGACTTGGCAACGGATGTCATGCATCTGACATGTGTTCCCTTAACCAAATTGACTACGCCCTGTTTTCCGGATCACACGCGCAAAAATACCTGAAGGGAATTTCAGCCTTAACGGAATTGACAGCATAGAATACGTACTGCGGTTGGGCCTGGTCGGAAAACGAGATGAAAGCACTCATAGTGACAACTGGGATGTAACTGGAACATTATTACACCTGTACTTAATCTCGCTAGACTTTCTATCCCAACATCCCTTCTGCGATTCAATTATATTTCAGTAAGAATGTTCACAAGCCGCAGCATGTACCGACGCGATTCCGACGGAAATAGGTTAAACTAGGTTGAATGCGATACAGATTGTCATGGTGGCCTAAACTCGCTAGCTCTATAATAGGCAGTAACTGTGATCAACTGTTATCGTAACTGGATGGACCGGTGGAATCCACGGCTTGCCGTCAGCGTTCCGAATGGTCGGTGGTGGACTGAACTGAACCGGGTAGTATGGTCAAAATCAAGTCTAGTCCCGCTCTCTATTTCAGACTAACTGTGGAGTCGAGCTTGGCAGACCAGACTCTGACCGGAGTGGTCAGACCAGGCGGACCTAGTGATATTATGTGTACGGCCCTTCACTAACCTTACCCACTCTGTTAGCGTATTTTTCACTATTATGCCTAAGACGAATATGGTTGTTTGTTGTGAATTTGAGTAGGATCTCACTGTCCGAGTATGAAATTAGGGAGATCAGGCGTGTGCATAGAAATGAGGAATCTTTGTATAAAGAGGCCTTGATTGTGCTGTTGGGTAGAATACATTTCGGAATATCATTCTCATATTCATGGAACTCCTCTTGTTTTTATTTTGTCAGACTATTATTATAGAGTGCATGAGAACCTTCGTATTTCACATCCTAGTTTTCATTTTCTAAGTCTATCTTTGTTTATTACCATATTATCAATGGATAAGCAGAAGAAACCGCTCATGGCATCATAAATTAGCACTCGATATCGGCTCAATAATCATACCTCCGAGTCACAACCAGCGTCATCTTTGGATATATCAGAATCAAGATATATAGATCGGCCGTCCAGTCGATCAAATTACACAATGAATTCCACCCGTTCATGTATTCAACTTCGTCCACCCAAAAGAACAATTCTTAATTCCAGTAATACTGCGAGTAGTTCAAAGGTTCTTCCATCAAACTCGCTTAACCATGGTATGTTGTCAATCGAAATCTTATTTATCCTGGTCAATTCTTCTTTGGGAAATCTGATCCCTGTTGATAATTTCTTTCAAGGCTGACATAAAGTCCTATCCAGTTAGTCTGGATAGTTGTAGTATTTATCATTCGTGTGCACCCACACCAATGATCCCTGAAACTCAGCGCGAACTGCCCACCGACATATCACATCAGGAGCCACTTTCTACATATTCTACCCCTGGAGTGCAGGTATCCCAGCATGTACCGATCAGCACTTTAACTTCACTAGATCTTTCCTTCTTTGCGGCTGAGAGTATGTCTGAATATACAGATCTACAAGATTCTTCTTCCAGATATTTGCCACCCCAATCATCACCTCCCTTGTTCCGCCAGCAAAGTATACCTTCAATCTATTCATCTACCATTCCTGATACAATAATAATATCATCCATCATCTTATGTTTATTAATACTACCCTCTTTTCCGGTCAGTTGGTTTACTTAGTCGTGGAGTCCTAGGGCCGTGGAGTCGTTGGGCGAGAGATAGAGAGTCGTTGAGGACAGACAGTTGCGGAGCGATCATGGTGAACTTTCTCGCTTTTTTTTGTGCCGGGTTTTCGTCGAAGTGGCGCACCTGATCTCTTGCCAATCGGTATAAAGGAGCCGGATAACGGTACAGGATATCAGCCCTGATGAACAGCCCGATTTTCGAGCGGTTGACATCTGCGGTATTCAGACCCAAGCAGTAGACCACCGCGTCCGAGCCTGCCGAAAAAGCGGACCCCCGGTAATAGGGGCAAGTGTCTGAACACAAAAAGCCGAGTTGTGTTTCTTAAGTGAAATTATCATTTTTCTTTCGTCGTGTTGACCCGATTGGAGGTTCGCGGCACCCTCGAATAATATAGGTGTTAGTTGCGGGGGTTCAGGTCCTTGCAGGGAGAACGAACCTCTAGCTATCCATGTAACCACGGAATCTGATTCCGACCGGCCTGACTATGGACTTTGCTTACTTGCCTTTTTCCCGTTGTTTCTGGTACACGAAGCACTTGGTACATGCCGGCAGCTAGTGATACCGTGGGTATGTGGGAGAGGTTGTGTACAAATTGGAACCTGCATATTGATTCAAAGGGAGACGCGTTCGGAGGATGATAATGGCCTCTGCCCCCCAGCCTCTGGGGTAGGTTGTTTTCAAATGTTAATGGCCAGGACTCGTATGAGTCGGTAGGGTAAGGATAACACCATTAGACCAGGCATTCTGTCCCCGGGGCCGAATAATAGGCGATAATGACCGTTACGGTCGTGCTGTTTCTTGAGACCAACCCCCGCAACCAACCAACGAATGCAGGAAGGCCACTGCAGGGTTAAACACCATAACTGGGGAATAAAGGAACCCCCACTTCCGCGGCAGATGGTTGGTCGAGTTGTAGTCCTTTGAACTATTCCATGCCAAAGTCTTTTATCTGCCGACCCATCACCATTATACATTTCGCAAGTGGAATGGGATTACATTTCCTTTGGTACCTAGCCTCGAGCGTAGACGACCTGCTGGAATTCTAGATTCCCCGATTCCACTAATTCCAGTCCTTCTGCCCGGGATATTGTCCAAAGGGCTGTATCCGTGCCCTCGGAGCGGGCGAAGGGCGACCTCTATTGGATCAGGGGGGAGGTGTTCGCAAAGAAGGAAGCAATGACGAAGATACTCCTGGAGGGAGAAAGCGAGTAGTATTTAAAAAAAGTTTAACCGTCTTCGGTAGGGGGAGATAGAGCACAATTTGTTAGCGTGGAAGAAGTGACAGAATGTACAGTATTTTTAGAAACGTGCTGAAAGGTACTGTACAAATGAGTAACAGAACCTTATCGACGACGATCTAGGGGGGTCAAGACAGAGGCACACTGACAAATCCACTAAAAATTATGCTTAACTCCCGACTCCAGTTAGAATATCATTCGGTTTGAAATGCGTTAACCTTATTCTATTGATTCCAGCTTCAGTCACCTCACCCCTGTTGCTGATCGGTGTATCCTTTCTAGCGACTCACCGAGAAAAAGTAAAACTATGCACCTCTTAACTTAAACGCGCACTTGCCCAACGACGATCTGTACATGTATGTGAATTGAACCAGAGAATGTATTTGCGTGTTCTGGCACATCATTTCTCAGGATTTGGCGTTTCTTAATTGATATCACGATATGGCACAAAACATTGTGAGATATGATTGGGTTGAATAAAAATTACGAACAAACTCAATTTCCTCAATTGACTATCATATTTGTAACGTCACTATTGGTGGCCTTTACAAATGCCTAACGCCTTCACTTGTTCTCCAAGATGAGTAACAATGATCAAGCTCATTGTCGGTCTATAGAATGAGGACCCTCAAAATAGATGATCGCCGAATAGCCAATACAACCGACACCACCTAGCTTCCGATCGGCGGCAGGAATGCCTGAGCGGCCCATTAAAACCTGCTCGGTTTGTTTACGCCCCGGGTGGGTAAGCTCTGCTACCTATTAAAATAGTTGATGAAGCAAAGGATCAGTTAATAATGCATCGTACAATCTGGGGGGGGGGTTGTCGAGCTTGCACTACTATCCGAAACCGCGGCTTACACATTAGCCTTCATATAGCATGGTATCAGTAATACCGTTCGTTTCCCGAGGACATAAATTCGCGTCTCCCATAATCGGGACATATTCCTGAGTGCATGTTCCACACTTATCGGTTTCGAATGTGGCGATAAAACAATCGCTGAGGAGGCAGTTGGCGTTCAAGAAAGCAGTCACCAGCCTCGGGCACTCTTCCACGGAGACTTCTTGCAGCTCCCGAAGGAAGGCCATCATCGCGTCCTGTGCATCTATCTGCAACTGGAGCGCTTCTATAATTGTCGCAAGATCAGGAGAGCAGGTGTGACCACCACCGGGGTTCCCAAGCACCGGGCCCGCAACAAGAGTGCTTTGTTTCTTGCTTAATAACTTTCCCGCCAGCTGCCTCGGTTGTAGGCGTATTTATTCGTTCTTATACTTGGTGAGTCTCTCATTTAGGTGGTTGCAGCGGGGTTTTCGGCTGTCCCCGCGCCGCCGAGCATTGGGCTGCGGCATCTTGCGTACCTATATCGTCTGGCCCTATGGTACTTGATCTTATCTCAAGAGCCTTTATGGTTTCGCGGTTGGAGGGCATGGTGAATGACGTGACGCAGTAGCGATTTCTCGAATTGTAATGGAAGCTGACGTTGTGTTTTCTTGTTGTGATGAGTGGCCTTACCCTGCAACCCCGCCTCTTATTAAGCATGCAACACAATCCCATTGTCCAATAACTCTAGCCAAGAAAGGATTTCTTGTTACATCCTCGCCAAGACATATGATATAGTACTTCTCGTGACCAGCTCATCCCCGGACTCGAACCCGGGCGTATATGTGATCGTAGCTGTGAGGATAATTGTTTCGATTGACCACCTAAATCACTAGTCCCAATGTTTATGAATATGTACGTTCAGAAAAGGCTAATCCCTCCTTTCCTTGAGGTGCTCGTGTTCCGTTGTCCGTTTCCACCTCTGACTCGGTCTAGCACCTCCCAGGTTTCACCAATGGCACGCGCCTGGAGGTAACGAACCCAAACGGCCAGTCCTGCGGACATGCGGTGTAGCAGGACTGAATCGGTCTACCTCAGGGATATCCAGTCCACACTGTGCGAAAACCTTTTGCCAAAACTAAAACCAGGCTCAACCAAGGTCACATGAGGGCCTGGGGTTCAAGCGGTTGTTTATATTTTAGCACGAAGAAATATTTTTTTGTGCGAGCTGGCTCATTGATTCTGCTTCAGGCGGAGGTTGTGTGAAACGTGGAATAATAGGAATTGCCATAACAGTTATTCACTGCCCCACCTACATTAGCGCCAAATCAACCGATATCCGCACCTCCAGCTGAAATCAAATAGGGACCATACCCCGGGTATTCCAGAACGCTAGGTCCCAGGATTAGGCGCCACCCGACCCACCTCAAGATTTAGCACAAAATTTAAATTTTGTGAGATTTGGTTCGCTCAAATAAAAATTCAAAATAAACTATACTTCCTCGACACACTTCAGAAGATTTGTAACATTACTATTGATGCGATTTAGAAATGCCTCACCACCTCACTAGGGTCCATAGATGAGGAATGATGACCATACACATCGCCCGTGTAGATACTAAGGTCCCACAAGAAAAAAAAAAAACATTCGTCAAAACGCTAACACAACCCGCGCCACAAAGCTTGTGCCCGCCCGGAAGAATTTTGACATGGACATCAAAATCTCCATGGCTTTGCCCTGGCCTGGGCGAGTTAGTAATGTTACCTATGAAAATAATTGACCAGGCAAAGAATTGAGTATTAATGGATCGTATACGATTGGGGGGGGGGGGGTGACCAGATTCCACTCATATATGAACTCCCGGCTTCCATATTGGCCTTCGTATACAATAGCATCGGCAATACCATTCGCTTCCGGAGCACTTAAATTCCCGGCTCCAATGATTGGAATGTAGTCCTAAGTTCCCGTACTACAGGTATCGGCTATGACTGTGCGGATAAAACGATCGGTGTGGAGCGAGTAGGGTGGAAGGTGCCTAAAGGCGGGTCCTCCGGTGAAACACGAATTCTATGAAAACCGACCCGGTCGGCGGCCGAGATGACTGCAAGTGCGAAGCAACTGCATACATTTCAAAATTCATAATCATCATGCACCTTTTTCACAGCAGTATTTGTCATCGTGCTCTACGTATATTTGATACCTTGATTCATTCTCACCAAAAACTTCACACTTTGAACTTGCATCAAGCTTAGTAAAACTCTTGATAATAATACAAAAACCACTAGATTATTCTAATCATAAATATCTATATCGTGGTGGTTTTTTTGTATTGAGATTTGCGGTTGCCATTGACTCGTTTACTATCGAGTTTCGCTGGTTTTCAGGTCCCGCTTTGATGCGATATGCACTATAGCTCATGGATAACGTTCGTTGTTCTAACATCTATGATGGGAAGATAGGTCGGCGTCGTTGTTAATCACCGGCTCTCCATCGATGACAAGTCACATACCCGTATCATGTGGAACGTGCTAGAATACTTGCAGAGGGTCCACCGGAGTCAGATTTTCGATGAAGCATGCGAGGTGAGGGGTAAGAAGGTGTACCAAAGCGGGGAAATCTGGTGTGAAGGAGGGGTAAAAGCGATGGAGTGAGCAAATGTGGAAATTGTGTGATTAGATTCAAGAAGACTCCCGGAAGAGTTGGCGTTAATTCATGTATTGAAAGGGCCTCCCTAAGGTCCGATTTGAATATGTAGTAGGTCACGGAAGAGATCAAGTGTGTCTTTAATATACTCGCTTGGTTTCTTTATATATAACCTGTTTAAATACTGAATCAATTCCACTGATAATCTTTGATAATTGGGTTCGAGGCGTGTAGCAGGAACTGATTAATCGTTTCGGTACGAAATCTGCCATCCATTTCTTACCAGTGCAAGCCTTGGGAAGGGATAATAGATGTAGTGCATGATTTTGTTAGGGTAAACGATTGCTACTTTGCGTTATCTACGGACTACGAGCGAACTGGTTTGATCCTCTTCGGATAGGCGGGGGTGTGACGTTGACAACTATACCCCATATCGATTAATGGCAACTATTTCGAAACGAGTGCCACCTCTTGGCGCCGAGACACTGGTGCCGAGCCATCTGGCGGCTTTGCCTCGGCGTCCTGCGGCTCTGACCTTTGGTGCGCCAAGGCTGGACTGGATTGGTCTAGGCTTCTCAAAATCAAGACAGAATTGTGGAATTACCAACCCTAAGTGAGGGCCATGGTCAGGACTGCCCGCTTGGATCACTGCACCCTACCGTCAATAATAAATATCGACACTCACCGTGGCGGTAACTCCAAATCAAATAACTGGAAATCTGACTACCGACTATGCATCTGTGGCATATTGAAAAATGACAGTTGTTCTCTCATCATTATCAGTGCCTGTTCTCGACGGATAATTATGTTACAGAATTAAATACGATAGTGCTTGGTCGGAAACTCCCTCGTGGAGGTAGTTTAATCATATCGCTCCCTTTCTCTTTCAGTTACGATACCATTATGTAGTACCGTTAACATTAATGTTCTTTATAGATTACACGTGGCACATTTCATGTACCCTGGTAGTTTCTTTCATTGCTGCTTAAATAGTCACCGGTCGCTCCTCAGGAAGCCTTTCAATAAAGCAAGCAATACAACAAGAATGAAGAATAACAGCACCTTGCCGCCATCCTGATAGCGAACGTACGCTGCCGTTCTTGTCATGGATAGGAAGGAACTTGTGTGGAGGAGTGAGTCGATGTTTTCCACTAGTCTTCCATCACCCTTCTGCTTAACCACCAACATACCTTCCAATTACCTACTGGGAATACATATCTACCGCATCCAGCTTTAAATGACACTCGCTTTCATCACAGCGGGTAGTCCTATCACTGTTGGATCTCCCTCGTTCCAGCCCAATAACCTCCACTTGCAAAGAACACCCCTAATCTCTCGTGAGATTAATTGTTCTGAATATTGCACAGGGTCTAACGAGTCCCAGAGTGTCGTTGGTATTGTTCTTCAAGCATGCGGAACAGTGTCTTTTGCTTTGCATAGTTCTCGGGCGCTATTCCAAAATTTAATCATGGTTCTATTCTTGGCACAGTCACACTAACCCAGGAATGGAAAATCTTGCTACTTATGACCATATGTGGGCTGTGAGGTGGTGCCAGAGCGAGACAGTCAGTGGGCCTATCTCTCCCCTGGGGTGCCATGCCCTCTCCCACCATACCAGTAGCCAAATCAAGGAAACAACACAAACCGCACAATACCTAGTGTGGAGAACGCAAATAATTCC
>NW_003299103.1:0-64959 GCF_000151645.1 Tuber melanosporum
ACGCATAGGACTACGAGCCGCCATCGATCTGTTAGTATCCATGGATGCGATAATCCCCCGCCAGCAAGCTATACTAAATATGCCATGCCACCTATCAATCAATCGATCAATCGTCCGTCAAATCCCTTACCCCATGAAAGGTTTCAAAAGAAAAAAGTAAAAATTTTTTCGAGACCCCAACCCACGGAAAGCGAAAACAGTGAAAGGGAAAAAATTTACTGCTCCTGCAACAACAGCGTCCATCCATCTGCCTATAATAATAATCCCCGGATCGAGGCGACACCGCATTTCCTAAACCCGAATTCCCCCTTTCTCTCCTCCCGAACGAATGATCCACCATGAAAGAAGGAAAGAAAACTAAGTAAGAAATAAGGTAAGTTAAGGCAAGAATAGCAATCCCCCCCAAAAAAAGCAAATCAAAACTCAAAACAAAGTCATGATCGACAACGAGTAGTGCCTCATTAGTAGCGGGTTTTTTTAATTTTTTTTGGGGGGGGACCTCTTCTCTTCTTTTCTTTTCTTCCCTGCTTATGCTGTATGTCTCTCCCCTTGGTGGTAGTGGTGGTAGAAATTTGTAAATCGGGCTGGATGTGTGGGCTGGCAGGTGTGTGAAGTGAGCGAGTGATGGATGGATGGATGGATGGGTAAGTAGCTATGTAGGGTAGGGTTGGGTGAAGGGGAATAATGAGGATGGGGGTGGGAATGAGGTTATGTGGTAGGGTACGAGTAGAACTCTTGGTAAGAAGAGGAAAAAAAAAAATGTTAAACAGCTCAGCAAGTCGAGACCCTGGGCTAAGGGTCTGGGCAGCAGCAGCAAGAACAACGGGTTCGCAAAAAAGAGTGTGTGCGGAAGGAAAGGAGGAAGCTGGTAGGGTTTTGAGGGGGCAGGAGGAGCGGTGGATGAATGAAAAAAAAAAATTTATTTAGAAATTGGTTGTCCGTCTGTCCCTCTGCATCCTGGCCTGTAGCTGTAGCTATCTGTCTCTGACAGCCCTATCGTTTCGTCGTTGTCGTTGCTCTTTTTGCGCAAGTGGTGGTGGGGTTTGAGTTTTTCCCCTGTTCCCCGGATGGGGATGGGGGTGGTGGAACTGGTGGTGGGTGGCTTGCCAGTTAGGTTGTGGTGTCATGGTTGATGGTAGTGTGCAGCAACGATAGGGTGGTATCATAGGAGGGAGGGAGGAGTCCGGGGGGGGGATGATAGGATGAACCGTGCCCGTGGGTTTTGGTTGTGGTGGACAACGCTTTTGCACAGCGGAACTACTGTAAGAGCAAGGAGTTTTGGACTGCTTGGAAGATTGATAAGTTAATGGTGGCGATAGTGGTGGTGGTAATGATACTGTAATTGTATGTACAGTACTGTACTCGTACCGTAGCGCGTGTTTGGATTCTCAACTGCTTATTTACTATGATATTGCGATTACTATTATTGTACTAATATAATATTATGATAATATAATTATAGATGGAATCAGCTCTCCCGGTGAGCCCTAAAGGTGCCCTTCTCGTGTATCAAGAGATTTCCATAATATCTTGCAGGGTACTGTACTCCCCATTTGTACCTGGGTGATAATGAAATCCTGGCCGTTTGATATTCCGCGGTACCGTATCGTAGCCTTTTTTTCTTCTCCCTACTCCTATGGTAAGGCTTTGTTTTTTCTTATTTTCGTCAGGAGAGATTGATTTTGACTTTCCCTTCCCCACTGGGGGTTGTTACAGACCAAAAAAAAAAAAAAAAGGCCTTTATTATTATGATCATCAGTCGATGGTTGGCAGATCGACCTGTGTTTCGGAATATTTTATTTTTTCCCTTATCCCAGACGAAAATCAACGCTTCTTCGGACCACAATCGCCGTATTGTGGCCAGACCACCATCACCATCACCATCACCATCACCACTACCCCTTCCCCCTCTTAACCCCCTTTCCAGCTTCCTTTCTACCCAATTCACCGGTTGGGCCACCGTAAAATAGGGTACTTGATAGGACTGGCTGAAGAAAGCCCGTACATAATCTTTCCTTGTCCTCTGCTCAAAGCATTGGTGAGGATTGCTGGGACTAATCAGTACAGATGAGAATTTCAAAAAGGAGAGAAAGGGTTTGGGAGACAGTATAAAAAGGAACAATAATTGTACAAGTTGCAATGCAGCGGGAAACCGAATGAGGAACAACCTGGGCCTGTGGTAAAGTATAGCGAACCCCCCTGATTATTAAGTCTCCCTTTCCTTTCTTTTTCCCACCTGTTCTCTTGGGTGGTGCCCTTCGCTGGCCCGCGAGCCCTGCAAGCAAGAACGGGCCCCCTTTATTTCTTACACTAAGTCTTTTTCTTTTTTATTCACTGTTCCCACGAACCCTCTATAAAAAAAAAAATGAATACGGTAACTTCAAACCCACACGTTTCCGCTTACGCCCTCCCATGAGCGTTCCCCCCGCATCCGGCTGAACCATCCATCGGACCTAAAAGACAAAATGCGCCCACACTTTCTCGCCCGTCAAATCTCTCGGCACATCCCATACCCCAGCAACCCCTCCACCCAGGAATTACAGGTGGTGTGCTACATGGAACCAGACTGCCAAGAATATTTGAACAAGAGACCAAGTAATAAAAAAAATAGACCTACAGCTCAATGAAAGTTTTTATACCCACAGCTTTTTATATATATCACGGATACAGTATCCTGAACAACTCTGAATCCCCCCCGTGGTCAGATGCACGACACGCACACACGGTAAGTGAGTAGCGCGTACTACCTTATCGAGCAGTATTTTAGACTGGTAGCTCGAACTTGCGACCCTTCGATACTCTGTTTATAAGCACGGTCCATTAGTCTTGTTCCAAAAGCTTAACCTATCAGTCGTCCCCTCCCGTTTTACCGATGATCGGCAGCCTCGTTTCAAGGTGGGGGTCAGGTAGGAAACCGGGAAAATCAGGGGAAGGAAGGGTAATTCGTACGTGGTATAGTAGATGTAGAAGAAGTCAGAATAGAGGATGGTCTGAATAATACCCGCTACTGTGGCGATGGGATCTGTGTAGTTTTCCATAAAGTACCGATACAGCCAATTCGGGATGTACAATGCCCGGTATGCGCCCAGCGCGAAAATATAATGTGTTGTTATCGTTTCTCCCGCACCAGTTCGTTGTAGCATGAAAAGCTGGGGCAGAATGGCCACACTTTCGAGCCAGATGCTAAACGACCAAAGAACCTAGTTGTAGCAAAAAAAAAAAAAGAGCAACGTCCGATCAGCCTCACAAATCCCCAAAAGCTCCTGCAGGAACTAGAACCGGTCGGTATGCGGCGGCAGCAGGAACAATGTGTGAAAAAAAATTCGCTGCCAACGCCGCTACCCATTGTTACGAAACACTGCCCGGTTCCCCCGGTCAATCAAGTGGATGGAAATATACCTCTGCTGTCGTCCACTTGTAAGGAAACAGTAGGGCCAAGATTGCCGATCCACCAATGAGGTACTCGACTTTGAACGTGTCAATGTTTGGATCGTGCGTTGGCTTAAAGTCATTCAACATGAGGTAAATTGTGTATGCCGACGAGCCGATGAAGATGATCTTCATCAAGCTATTGTAAACCGAGTGCTGGAAGGTCCATAGTAAATCTTGATCGTTGCAACTTGTCAGAACCGTCGTCCACAGAACCAAAACTTAGATCCGAGGGGTGCATAAAAGACCACCCAACCGAGAAGGCTCGTGGGGGTTTTAACCCGTGGGGAATTTTCCGTACCTAGATAACGTGTGACATAAACAATGAGATACAAAACCTGAGATTTGAACGATATTCCTATGCAACTCTATCGCACACACAATCGTCAGCGGACCACGATCAATGTAACGGAATCGATCTCACGAACATGACATCCTTCTATTAAACAAATGATGGGAGAGGGGGATCCTCCAACCTTCGATATACGCATCTTGTGAAGTAAAATGAAGATGGATATGAGATGGGAGAGGTCTCCCGCAATTCGGAAGAGATTCATGAAGGGCAATTTTTCTCCGAATATCGTTTAGAAGAGGTATCGTGGAGGCCGTATCACGCGTAGTTCCTATTTGCCCAGGAACCGAAAGGGTTGGTTGAATCGTTGTAAGGAGGTTGGTTGTGTGTCGATGTCTTCAAGTTGCTGTAGGCTTTCGAATCGAGAGGACACGTTCCGTTTAACCAAGAAGCCGGCGAAGTGTTGGTGTAGCCGGATGCTTTGCCGGGGTCAACCAGCAATCACTTTGGACTTACAGAAGGTAAAAAGGAACTCGGTAGAGCCTCAACGTCGGAGTAAGGAATGGATTGCCTCGCGACCACAGCCAGTTGAAGCTTCTTCGATATCGACTATTAACAATTCCTCAGTTAGGGGTCCAATTTGGATCCGTGATGGCTTGGCAGAGCGGATTGCGCATATCGTGTGTTACCCTACCTGATCTCGTATAAGTTATGATACCGGTAGGGTAACGAGAAATTCAAAAATTCTTAGTTCGGTATCATAGATCACATGACTCGGGGACCAAGTTTTCAAAGGATCTGAATTTGCTTGGTCATAGTCACCGAAGCGATGATGGAACTTCTCTCAACAAGCTTTTCAGGAGAATTTTTGCCAATATCGTGGTGACAGTAAGATGCCATATCCTATGATATTTCTCACCGAACCTCTTTTGGCCGGGGACTTAAAATAGTCTACCGATATAGCTTGGACAAATACTAATACAGTACCTCGTTCGGAGGTCTCAGGAAGGTATCCAGTTCGGGGATAATTCCCAAGCCCTGTTTGTAGTAGTGAATTAAGCCTGTCCTATGGAGAAAGCCTTTTGGATACCATCAACCGGGAAATATACTCACCAAGACCAATTGTACGTCCACGAGGTATAAGTTTGCCGTCAGTGGTAGCACGGCGATTACTCCCCTCTGGCGGTCTTGACGATAGGATTATTATGTTGATATAATAACTATCGCTTATAAATCAAATGTCCCGAGAAACTAGTGTCTCTGGTAGTACTGGGGGGTCATTGAGGTAAGCGCAATCATTCCTTACAAGAGTTTGTGCATGCACAAGAAAACGCTTGCACACTTTTTCCCGTCTTTTTTATCACTCAAACAATGCGAAAAAAGAAAAAAAATCCTTCCACAGAAAAGAGCAAGAATGACTTAAAGCCTATGGTACAAGTATTTTTCTAAAATTTCCCCACAATTCCTTGAGATAATGGATGATAGGGTGAAGTTGCTCAGCAATTTTCTTAGGGTTCTTGGCACACAACAAACCACCCAAACAGATGATAATAATATTATTATTATCATACCACTTTTTAGGTGAGAGCTGACCGACACACAAAAAGGCTCTCCGAAGGTAGAAAATTCTAAAATGTAACAATTGACTATTTTTTTTTTTTTTTTTTTTTTTTCACAGTTTTATAGTGGGCCAAAGGGAAGGTGACTCTCTGCAGAGGTTACCCTTTTTTGATGGTGCCCCCTTATCTCCCAGTGGGGTCTGTTGGTATCATACCGGTATCCGCAGGGTTTTGCTGCCAAGAGCATGGTAGACTATATGAAAGGTTTACTCCCGGCTTGTAGCTCACACGCCCGAGCACCTGTACTCGAGTGCTGTGATACCAGTATCACGTTAGTGCCCATCGAAGAGCGGCCGCAACTACGGGTATGGTGTGCGGTTAAGAAGAGTTTTCAAACAGCAGTGTACTGGTACTCGAGTAAGGCGAAAACGTGATTTCCACGAGTACGGTCGGGGTGTGCTCAGGTATAGGTATGGTCCGGGAGCCGTGGAAGTGTGTAACCCGCTTCGATTTTGTCGGTTGATAGAAGGCTGTCAACTTGACTACTGGTATCGTATTTTGAAGTTTGGACCTTAAACTCCCGTCTCGCTATTATAGAACCATAATAATATTATGATGATCTAAATCATGGTTCTTGGATATACGGGTGCTCAAGTACTCGAGTACCATTACCAGTAATGATACGAGTGACACTATCACAAGTCCAAAGTCCCGCTGGGTTGATGCGAGGCCCTACAAAATACCGGTACTACGGTACTTGAGTACCGGTACGGCTAAATCCATGGAAATTTATGCGTGAAGCTGGTTTTCGTGCTCGGAATAGTCGGGTAATGGAGACAAAGAGGGTTAGCGAGACATAATCTCTGGGGAAACTATTGGTTAGTTGGGACGACAAGCTCATTTTGTGCGCTTGGCGGCGGTTCTTCCGGACCTGAAAACAGCACCAACCATAGTCTAAGGAAGGGGAGGAAAAAAAAAAAACTTGGAAGAAGGAAGGAAAATTACGGTTTCAATCTGGATTGCCCCACTAGAATTGTTTCAAGGTCGTTCCTATTATAGCCCGTTCTAGGGGGAGAAACGAGTCCTGGGTGAAAGAAAAAACGGCTAGCAAAAGAAAAGAAAAGGAAAAGTCGTCTTTCTGACCCTCCTCCCCTGCTCCCCACATTTTCCTCTTCGACAACCCCCTTCTTCCCCCCGTAGTTCGTCCATCTCTGCTCAGTTCAGACTTCAATTCGCTCATCGCCTTCCTTCTTTTTTCTTGAGTTAATTATTTCTTCCTTCCCCGGTTGGCAAACGCCATGCTGCGATCCGCTTCTAGGGCTCCTTTGAGGATTCTTTGTCGATGGTCCCCAGGCAGGAACTTTGCGACAACCCCCATAACTGAGGTTATCTCACCCCATCTGCGCAAACAAGCTGTCCCTGCTCGTAAGGTCATTCCAAATGTTCCTCGAAACCAATCTACCTCTGCATCGTAAGTCTCTAGATCCTGAAATCTTTTTGTTTACTGGCGGAACCTCATGAAACTTTGAGTTTTTAAGGTCTGATTGAAGTTGTGACTCATTACCATATACAGGGCAAGACCAATTCCTTCACCAGCCTTCGATCAGGATCCTCCCTCAACAGCGCCTCCGGCAGCACATGCGCCGCACCCACTCCAGCCCAAACATGGCCAGGAAATGGACGATTCGTAAGTGGCAAAAAATTTCCTGCAGATTCTCTGGATCGAGATTTGCTAACAAGAATTGGCTCTATCGTAGATTTGTTGGGATGTCGGGTGGTCAGATATTCCATGAAATGATGCTTCGACATGGGGTTAAGCATATCTGTATGTTTTCCTTTTATGCTTGCAAAATTTTCTGATACGCTTAGCTTGCTGACTCATCGGTCTTTTTTGATAGTTGGATATCCTGGCGGTGCCATCCTCCCTGTTTTCGATGCTATTTACCGGTCAAAACATTTTCAATTCATTTTGCCCCGCCACGAACAGGGTGCGGGGCATATGGCTGAGGGTTACGCACGTGCCTCGGGTAAGCCAGGTGTTGTCTTGGTTACATCTGGCCCAGGGGCCACCAACGTTGTTACCCCCCTCCAAGACGCTCTTAGCGATGGAACTCCTCTCGTGGTTTTTTGCGGCCAGGTACCTACTAGCGCAATCGGCACCGATGCCTTCCAGGAAGCCGATGTTGTCGGAATCTCCCGTGCCTGTACTAAGTGGAACGTAATGATAAAGGATGTCGCGGAGCTCCCACGTCGGATAAATGAGGCTTTCGAGATCGCCACATCAGGCAGACCAGGACCTGTCCTTGTCGATTTGCCAAAGGATGTCACGGCCGGTATTTTACGGAAAGCCATCCCCGTAGCAAGTGACTTGCCTTCTCATCCATCTGCTGCCTCCCTGGCTGCGAAGGAGGCCAGGAGGAGGTATCTTGATGCTAGTGTCGGGAGGGTCGCTAAGCTTGTAAACATGGCAAAGAAACCTGTCATCTACGCCGGACAAGGTGTGATTGAGCGGCCGGAGGGGCCAAAGTTGTTGAAGGAGTTTGCGGACAAGGCAAAGATTCCTGTCACCACAACCCTCCAGGGGCTGGGAGGTTTTGACGAGCTCGATGAGAAGAGCTTGCACATGCTGGGCATGCACGGGTCTCCATATGCAAATTTGTCGATGCAAGAGGCTGACCTGATCATTGCTCTTGGGGCAAGATTTGATGATCGTGTCACGGGAAATATCGCAAGTTAGTACTCATCATGAAAGAATATTGCTCATCATGCTTGAAATCGCAGGCGCTAACGACAAACCCAGAATTCGCACCACAGGCCAAGTTGGCGTGTGCCGAGGGCCGTGGAGGCATCGTCCATTTTGAAATTATGCCCAAGAACATCAACAAGGTTGTCCAAGCGACCGAGGCTGTTGAGGGTGATGTTGCCGAAAACCTTGCTCTCCTTATCCCCCGAGTCAGTTCAGTGGCCGAACGTCCAGAATGGTTTGCACAAATCAATGACTGGAAAAAGCGCTACCCCTTTGCCTTTGAGAGAGAGACTCCTGGCTCTATGATCAAGCCTCAGACTGTTATTGAGGAGATCAACAAGCAAACTGCACACATGAAGGAGGAAGTTGTTATTTCTACTGGGGTCGGTCAGCATCAAATGTGGACTGCTCAGCACTTCAGATGGAGGCACCCTCGTACAATGATTACTTCTGGTGGTTTGGGAACTATGGGATATGGTCTCCCGGCTGCTATTGGGGCTAAAGTTGCCAGACCTGAAGCCACTGTTATCGATATTGACGGTGATGCCAGCTTTAACATGACTCTTACTGAGTTGTCTACTGCTGTGCAGTTCAATATTGGTGTCAAGGTCATCGTGTTGAACAATGAGGAGCAAGGGATGGTTACCCAATGGCAGAGTTTGTTTTACGAAGATAGGTTCTCTTGGACTCATCAGCAGAACCCAGACTTTGTAAAGCTTGGTGAAGCTATGGGTATGAAGTCGATGAGATGTTCGGATCCCGCCGACGTTCCAGGTAAGATTAAGGAGATGCTGGAATACGATGGGCCAATCCTCTTGGAGGTCGTTGTGGACGTAAGTTCTTCCCTTACCCCCTAATCGTTCTTTCAATTCTGACACGTTCTACAGAAGAAGGTTCCTGTCTTGCCAATGGTGCCAGCCGGCAAAGCCCTCCACGAATTCCTGGCTTATGACCCGGATAGGGAGAAACAACGCAAGGCAGCTCTGCAAGCCCGGTTCCCAGACGGAAAATATTAGCGGCATATTGAACCAATAGAAATTTCCTTGGGTCCTTTGATTTGTAATGTTCTAGCGATTTCTAGCTTGTATTTCTTTTCTTTTCCTTTCCTCTTTCGGGTTGCGGAAAAATGGGTGAAGAGATCCAATCACGGCTCTTTTGGCTATCTTCTAGGGGGTTCTAAAACGGCTATTTGAATATTTTATGTTTATGTGTCTTCTTGTTCATTCCAATTATTTTATGAATAGAGAAAGGGCGTTACCCAGGCGCACGCAGCAGTTTGAAAAGCAGAGTTTGTTTTTCCTTGAAAAAAGCAAGAAGGAAAGAAAGAAAGAGACTTGTACGTACCTGTAGGTAAGTCAAGTTCCGCAGCCAAGCAGAATCGAGCCGTACCAAGCAGGGAAGCAGGTGCCTTATTCGTATTATGCCCCACGCGTGATCTTATAATTGATCATTAAATTTGTAAAAGTAAGAACAACGCATGGCAAACCACCCGCGAGACCCGAGCTTTATTTTTTTCCCCCGAGGATGTTTAGAAGGGGAAGAAAAAAAACTCGATCTGGAGGCTTGCCGGCAGACGCATGTATGTACCCACCACCCAACTAGACATCCTGTACAGTACAGTACGACCAGCAGCACGGCGCAAGCAGCCCATCCCACGATGAGACGAGGTTTTTTTTTTTTTTTTTTTTTTTTTTTTTCACTACAACCTTACCTTACCTTACCTTACCTTACCTACCTAACTATTACAACACCATACTCGAGTACTTTACTGCATGAACAAGCACCGTACACGGACCCGCGTGAGTGAGTGCGCACACACGCAATCCGACCCAGAAATGCTCAGCTGAACCCTAAGCTGAACCAAAGAAGAGCAAACAAGCAATCTACCGTGCTCATAATGTCGAAGCGTTTTTAGAAAAGACTGCTATTGCATACCCCCAAAAATTGGCCATTCTGCTTGGATCTTGGTGGTATGGTATGCAATAGCAGTCCTTTTTAAAAACGCTTCGACACTACGAGTACTCGGGCTCCGAAGAATGGCACGCGCACCCCGACTTACTGTACTGCACTGTGCTGTACTGTACTTGAGTACATTTTACTCTTCCCACCTCCCCCCCCCTCCCTCCCCACGGATGGCCCATCCCTGCGGTAGCAGCTGATCCCCCGCAATCTGCTTCGTCCACGCCACCTTATGCATACAAGCGATCTGGGTGTAACAGTATACGCCACGCAAGCAAACCGGCCGGCGAAGTGCGGTGGCGGGCGGACGGACGGATGGGGTTGGCGAACTAGATTTGTTGATGGAAGTGGGGTTTTTGTGGGCCTGTGAGGGGTTAATGGGATTGGGGAGGGGGGATTAGTAGTTCCCTGCGGATGTCTTTGCCGGGTGGGGATCGGGGAGTTGTCCGATGGGTTGGATGGATGGATGGGTGGATGGTGGGATGGGTGGGGCTGGGTCGGGTCATGTCTTGTCACTCGGGGAGTTTAGGGGGGAGGTTATTGGTGGATGGAGGGCACGTTGGGAGGGGAGAAGGAGGATGTGGTGTGGGTTTGGATCGGACGGCCGATTGGGTGATAAATGGGGGAGCAGAGTAGAGTAGGGCGCTTGTTTGATACTTTGTTTGTTCGTTTGTTTGTTGGATGGGTGGTGCGATATATTTGTCATGATACTTTGTTGGTCGAGTGTGAAGGAATGATTTGGGAAATCGCTACCTCTTTTTGGGTCTCTAGTACTTCCTAGTGTGGGTCACTCTCATTCCTCTTCTTCCGTGCTAATAGCTCCTTTCACGATACTTGAGCTTCAGCTAAAGTGTTCACCAGTCGTCCCTGCCGTAGGTATGATACTATCCGCTCTTGGGAGGACAATATATCCACAGCGGAGGGCAAGGGCACCAAACCCGAGCCAGCAGTAACCAACCTTTCTGCCCGGCTCACTCAGGCGGTGGAGCATATGGTACATACTGTATGATAACCTCAATTTCTATCAGCTCAGGCATGCACTAAACCTTCAGCCCTTTACCTTACCCTCCAGATGACTTCGACCTCATCTAGTAGAATACCTAGTACGAGGCGGCGGTCTAACTTCCAGGCCACTAGGCCGAATCGTAAACAACAAGCAAACCATAAACTCCAACATGCCATGGCCATTGTCCGCGGTTTCGAGACCTCTATGGAGGGGCCTGATGAAGACGGGCGGGATCGTCCGGACGCACTTGAAGGCGGTACGATATCAGCCTGAGCGCGAACACCCACAGTGAATAGCACCCACAGTGAATAGCACCCACAGTGAATAGCACACGACCTATGTATGACACCACGATAAACGGAGGAACCTCCCCCTCCACAGATCTGAGGAGTGGAAACCATCTCCCCTTCTTTAGGTTCTGATTCTCCAAGAAGGAGCACAGTACTAGTACAGCGTCAGCGGCGGTGCCGGAAGCTCAATAATGATAAAATAAGGTCGTGAAATTGAGTGAGTCGTAGTGATCGCTTGAGCGGAAAGCAGGACCTTTAGCAACCCACCCTCCTTGCTCGCGCTTCACACGATCACAAGAACCGATTATGCTCCCTACTCGGAGGGCTTTTAATTAGTGAGGTTTGGGGAAAACATTTTCGGGATAATAATATTATGATATATATTGCTCCGGGGCGTGGCCGCAAGGTGGTCTTCTCGGTACTCGCGATTCTCCTCTTGGATACCTGTAAAGGGATTATATATTATCGAATATTATCATTGCAATTCTGACCTTGATGTGCTGTCGAAGCACCTAAGTCTAAGGTCGGGTTGCTTACGTAATCATACGAGTTTTTTTCTCTGCGTTCAGCTTAGTCTCGAGGTGAAAAAGAGTTATCGATGCTTGCTACGCTCAAGAAGAGGAAAAAAGGAAGAAAAAATGAATCGAGTCCAAGTCATTTGGGATATCGGAACCCGCGAAAAAGATGATTGAACAGTAAAAAATTAGGAAAATATGATGGGGTAGTGGTCTATGATACTTGTCCGACGTTGTTCTGTTCATACCTTGCGGGGCACGTGACATCTCGACCGAAGTTGAATGAAACTTGCTGACAAACTTTTAGCTATGATACTTATGTAATCAATAAATCAATCTCAAGTCGTGGATGGCCGAGTTGTGGATAAAGACCGGAGAGGGTGCTGCGTCGATATGAAAGGCAATGGAGTGGATCTCCATCATGTATTTGGGCCCCGTAGTTTGTACGGTACTCTATCCTGAGAAGAACAACGCCCCCCCCTCACCACCTCACACAAGGTTATCTCCTACATGTACTCGTACTCGAGTACAATGTACCGGTACCGGTAAGCTCTGTTAGTCACGTGTCTTATATCACGTCGTACCAGGCCGCAGCAAGGAAGGTTTCACCAAAATTTTGCTCATCATATTCACGCGACCAATAACTTATCATACATTCGTCATTCGCACCCGGTAAAAGAGTGAAGAACGTCAGGACACTCCCGGAAATGAGCAACATCCCCTACCACCACCACGATAAGTAAAAGAAAAGAAAGACATTATAATTCACGATAAGAACCTCTCGGAATAGCATGTATATTTCGATCGAAAAGGCACGCAAAAATCCTTATAAACATGTTTTTCAAGAGCACAACATCGGGGGCGCTGATGGTGAGCAAAAGATATAAATACCCCAACCTTGACAACCGGTATCCCTACACATATGATGGTGCGGCGCAGTATCATACTTCACAAAGTACTAGTACTCGTACAATCCAAGCCTCTATCTGCCCGGGTACAATGAGGCGCCAAAGACCACACACACACACCCTTTTTCACCGTAACCTCCCGTGCAATTTTGGTGCTCCTGGTTAGTTACCGCTTTCCACATATATATAGACCGCAGTCGCGCTGGGCAAGACCGCGGGTAGGTTAGGTAGGGATGGGGCGCCAATGAGATGGTGAAAAAGTGCACTGATCACCATCAACACCCGAAAAAGAAAAAGAAATGCTGGAATGGAAGGAAGGAGGGAAAGAGAGGACTGGCAGACTGAACCGACTACCCGGCTCAAACAGGGGGGAACGTACACCTGTACTCGGTGTCGAGCGGGTGGTGGTGGTGGGGACGTCAGGTAATTGTGAACCTCCACATATTTCGAGAAACGTATGATACCCGTGTTGGATCGAGCAGTTGGTCGGAGACGCGAGTGAGCTTACCATGCTCTGTAGCCACCAGGAGCACCCAGGCATGAACCCACCAAGTCCTCCAGACCTTCACCCATCTCTTCGGGGAATACTCGAGTGCTCGTCTGGGTCTGGAGGCCCTACAATTTCCACTTCTGATCCCCGTTGACTCCGCTTTCGACCGGATGGTGTCTGGCAGATTTCATGTGGTTCGGTTTACGTATATAATACGGGGGAGGGAGAGTTACTGGAAGGAAGCAGGAAGGCGAAGGTGTGCTATTCACAAGAGCCGGACACAGCCATTTCCCACCATTGCAGGTTGATAATATTATCGATAACGCGGGATCTCTCAACATGATACAATCAATTGCCCCGTTGCCCTCGCTCGCTCCTATTCCTCGCCCTTAGAGTTCCGGGTATCATGGTCATGGCCCTGCGACGTCCTGTTGACGCGCCAATCTTGCTGGAGTTCCTTTTCGCTACCGGTAGCGAAAGGCGGGGGGAGGAGGAGTATGATAAAGTAGGTTGGGAGAATACTTCCACAGTCTGCGGAAAAAAGCAGCTGATCCTCCTTAGTGGTCTATACCATCTAGTTATCTGAATGGTCACTGAATCCCCCAACTCAGATCTTCCCACCACCCATCTTATCAGCCGTAGACTTCCTCCAGGCATCAATTCCTCCTCTTCCTCTCTAGATATTTACTTCCCTCGCAAAAACCTCCGGAAATAAATCGCTTTTTAACTCTGCTCTCGCTATCCTTGGGCCTTTTTTTTTTTTTTTTTTTTAGAATTTTCGCCGTTTTGAACCAACTCGGGTTTCGTTTATGACACCGATTGTAGCCCGCCTTCGACCACGCGAGTGAGAGCTCATGTCCGCACCACTACCCACCAACCTAGGCCAACTATCATAATAATATTACTGTATAATATCATGCCTCAGCCACCCGCATCGCTGCGCCACAAAAGAAATACCCCGCCAAACTCACTGCTCATATGACATTGTGTTTATCATAATTTAATCTACTTTACACTTCCTTCCCTGTCTGCCCACCCATTCGGTTTACTTCCCCGCACCTCAACTCATTGCTATGCAGCTATACAAACTATCTATTCCCCAAAATACAGGCCTACACCGATAAACAAAAGCAGCAAAAACCAAAAATTTAATCGTTTGTATCATCCATTCCATTCCCATTCTGTTGTCGAAAAAGAAAGGTGGAAGAAAAAAAACCTCTAAGTAGCATGACGTAACTAGGAGAAAAGACAACCTAACAGAGAGGAAAAATAATAATAGAAACCGATGGAGGGAGGGAGGAAAGGAGGGGGGAGCTAAATACAAGAATGCGGGGTTTGTAAGGAAATAGAAGAGGGAAAAAAACCTCTGACGCCGAACCTGCATTAACGATAATAGTCCGTTTCGAGTTGGTATACGAAGGGTGATTCAAGAGGTGGGAAAGTAAGGGAGAAAGAAGAACACTCGAGGGAGAAGGAAGGGGAAAGGAGAAGAAGTTAATCATGGTAATTCGTAGTCTATGATAGTACATCACCATAACATCATCTTCCCCCTCCCTCCAAAGAAAGGCGCACTACTACCCCCCGAAAACCACTTGCGCCTCCCTACAATGCCCCGCATTCGGTCCCTCCGACCCAACGCATACCAGGCACGCATCCACAATATTACTCAAACACCCCTCCGTCGCGCCGAGCACCCCCCATCCAATCGCGCCAGCAATCATGCCGACAATATACCCATATCCGCTCCCGCCATTACCATCCCTCGCTGCGACCCACGCTCCGGTTCCCAAACTCAGTGCCGTCACGCCGCGAGTTGCGGTCAGGAGCATCTTGCTGAGTTTATATGCCGTGCGGGGATGTTTGCCACCAGCGCCGTAACCCGCGGTGTCCACGAAGCGCATGTTTGCCACGGCCCGTGATGATTGGATCAGTGGCTGGGAGTGGATGGCACCGTAGGTTAGGGTTAAAGGGGTTGTTAGGGCTGCAACGGGGGAGGCGATGAAGTTGAAGCAAAGCATGTGCAGAATGCCCGCAATACGGCGGGGGGCAACCATTAAGGGTAGGCGGACTAGTAGGGCAACTAGCGTTGAGAAGCAGATCGTTCCAAAGAGGGTGGTAGTCGAATGGTGGAGGGCTGCGGACATTATGGCTTTTGAGGAAGTGGTTGGGATTGCGTGTCTGTGGAAGTACCATTGGGAGACGGTTGCGGCGGATGTCGCCCTGAATGGTGGTTAGGACTCTGATTGGCCCCTGGGAGAGTTACGAACTTACCTCTGAATCCCAGAAGTCACTCCCAGAGTCCACAGGTACATCAAGATGTAGTAAACTCCTAGCGTAGTACTCTTGGCATCCAAGGTCCACATAGGTTTTCCTATAAAATCAGCAAATAAAACAACTTTTTGCAACAATCTTATTCAAACATACCATTCATTAGCGTATTTCCAATCCAGAAAACCCTAGTGAACATTCCGACCCAGATCCAAGTGAAAACACAAACGCCCACAAGGGTTCCAAAGCTCAACAAGACCAACGCTGGGTTTTCCCCAAGAATTTTGCACGCTAATTGGATAATCCCGATAGCCCTTCCCAGTGCATTCCTCCCCTTATAAGCAAAGTAGACCCAGAATCCAGCCATCGATGCAGGGAAAATGCTTCCCCATCGCATAGCCTTGTCTTGCGGCCCGTTACCGCCCATTTTCCCCTTATACGACATAATGAGTGGGTATAAACTCAATGCCGCCAGGACCACAGGCACCGATACCAATATCAAATATATCAGCGGTTTTACGAATGATCGGAGAAGATACATCCAGACTAATGACACAGCGATGGCAAGAAAGGTATCCACAGTGAGAAGATGTATGGCCGAATGTAATGTCCGGTAAATCGTGTCAAGGGGTAGCTTTGCTTCCTCTGTGTGAAGCCATACAACAAACGATGTAGTAAACATACAGGCCATCAGCACCATGTAAAGGGTACCCCATAGGTGGTCATGTGAGGGTGGTTCTAATGGGGGATGGGCAACTTGCTGCGGTATCTATCATATTTATCGCGATCAGCTTAAGCTCATCAACACTACCATGTAGGCAAAAGGAAAGCGAAATAAAGGGCTCCCGTACCGTGCTCATATGAGGCCCCCGTTGATGAGGTGACGATAGCCTTGGCATAAAACTATCCGCCTTAGCTGACGCTGCAAAGGGTAAATTATTGGAGACCTGTGGCGGGGTCCTCCGAAATTGCTGGAAGGCCGGAGGATCATCATCCGGAGGCATTTCTATGGCAATATCATCCGGCGGACCCTGATCATCATCCTCGTCCGCTAACAGACTATGACCCTCAAACGCCCTGTAGTCTTCCAACGATCGTACCATATCCTCGGGATCGATATTCTCAGGCATCATCCCTAACCGTAGGCTATCATCCAACCCGATATCAACCATCTTATCCTTCCCCTTCCCCTTCCCCTTTTCCGTTCCACCACTCAGCACCGAACTTGTTTGCGATGTTGACCCAACCAACGAAGAACCAGCAGACCTAGAGGCCCTCCATGAACTACGAATACCCCCAGATCCCGCTCCTAAAAGCCTGTCCTTCCCCTTCCCTTTACTACGCCGTAGCTCTTGTGTGCTATCCTCGGAATACTCTCCTTCATCCTCATCCTCTTCCCCTACGGCGACATTGGTCGGAAGATTGTAACCCCCGAAATGCCGCCGACTGCTCTTCAGGGCATAGAAATCCTGGACCTCCTGTTCGTGTTCCGGGTCGTCGGGTAGGTAATCTGTGGCGGAGTGAAATAATGGAGCCGGGTTTGGGGGCCCATTTAGTCTTCCCTCGCGTATGGCACTAACACGGGTCTGTGATTGAGCCAGAAAGCGGGAAGCATCTGTTTACATTGAGTATTAGCAGTGAAACGACAAAAAAAAAAAAAAAGAGCCCGAGGAAGCGAGAAGGAAAGTATTATTCGAGTGTCCGGCTCTGATGAACTGAAGGGAGCTTTGTCAAGATTAGGGGTAGATAAGGTACTACATTCTGAAAACATGATGAAGATGGATGAATGGACAACTGGCCCCTAACGGGAGTGCGTAGGGAAGCCAAAGACGGGTGGGCGGTTGATGAACGAGGCTCGTGCGGGTATTTGTGGGTTGGGGCGATCAAGACAGAGGGCCAAAGAAGGGAGCGGCAGAAGATGGATGACGAGTAGGGGCGATAATCTACTGTATGTACAAGATGAGGCCTCTCTAGTGGTAGTTGTGGTTGCTGTTGTGGTGATGAGGACTAGAGTTGTGGGGGGAGGAGAGAGCTGAAATGGGGGGGGGGCCCTGGTGATGGTGGCTGGCTAACGAGAGCGGTACGGTGGTGGGAAAGTTGAGGAGTGGTAAGCGAGCAGGCGACAGAGCAAGCAAGGCTAGACGACTATGATACTACCGTGCACGCATGCACTTATTCACACATGCAGCCTCTGACCTTGAGAAGAGATAGTCACTCCGGAAACAACAGATAAGTTAAAATAAGTCAGGATCTACCGTTACTGGAAGAGGTTGGACAGAGTGACTAAGTGACTGAGAAGGTTGCTTACGGTACTTCCCCAACTGAAGGGGTGGGTGGTCGAGGGTACCTAATTAAAAATACCGGTATTAAGAAAAGTAGTAACTTTTTTCCACACAAGCTCAAAAAAGCCAGCCAGGGTCCGAAAGTGAGCACGAGGGGAGGAGAGTGTGAGCACAAAACCTGTCACTTCTCCCCTCTAAAGGGAAAGGCAAAGAAAAGAAAGAAAGAAAGAAAAAAACTCACACACAGAGAGAACACACACAGAAAAGAGGCTGCGAAAAGAACGAGGTCTCTGCTTTGTGACACCTTGCTGTGGTGGCCAGCATTATGGATGTGGAAACTCAAAGTTAGCGGGGTTCAAAGTTAGTCATCGGCCAAGACAACGCCTGGAACTTCCATAGTAAGCTCACACCCAGCCGCTTGACTCAATCCGACAGCAGCAGAAAGACTCTCTAACTGCAGAACAGTGGGATATTTATCATACAAGCCCGAAGGCAGCAACCTAGCCCAGCATCAGCAAATCCTCAACCCGGTACTTTGTTGCCCTTATGAATATAGTACGGGTACAGCATACCGGTACTGTATGTCCATTTCACTCCCCTACATACCGGCACTATGAACTGGCCAGGTACCGGCAAGCCAATCTTCGACTCCCTCGCATCACACTGTAGACAGGGTGATGCCGGAACCATCGAGTGACTCCCCCCCCTCTCTCCCGAGTCCCAACTCATTGATCAGGGGCAACTTACCCAGAAACCCTTCCAAACCATCTCTTTACCGAAAAACCTCGTTTGTAGCACAAGATACGATACGGTGCTCGAGGACGGTAGATACCGATTTGCTTTTTCTCCCACTCCAAACAATGATCCACATAGGTTCCCGTACTTCCCCTGCTTTAGCAACGATGTCTTAGCCAAACAGAAGGCAGAAACGTGCACCTTGAAGAAAATGCTCCATGGATCCCTCTTTTGGGCAGCCAGAGAGAGCCCTAGGGCTCGCTTAGCTTGCTCTTGCTGCAGGGATGTCTTCACCCTGCCCGAGGAAGCAAGTCTCAGCCAAGCCTCAGCTGCACTTTCTCGCCGCATCAGGCAGCCAGGCGGTAGACTATGGTCCCATGTAATGAGCTTGAGCCCCGGTCACCACATATCACTCAGGCGATCAGGGCGGCGGGCAGGGGGGGCTTCTATGTGGTAGCCCACCGTACCTAGCAGTACCCTATACGTAGGTTTCTGCTGTGGCCCCGATTCTTCGCCCAGCGGGAGCTTGGTGAATGACAGCCATGGGTGAAAATGCACGCTGTGTGAATGAGCCAAGTGCAACCCCGATGGTTTCCCATACGGGGTGCTGATTTCCAATACTTAGTCATCTGAAAGATTAGAAAAGGGCTCTGGTGGAGGGATTCGACCGTATTATAGGATCGACATATCATAGTTAAAGGGCGGGCCGCAGGGACAACACCGCGAAACTTAAAGCTCCCCAAGCAGTCCTGGGGGGCAGGGAGGAATCCCGCAATGCCAGAAATTGGCCCAACGGCATGTGTGGAGTGGTAATAACTTTCTTGCCTAGCGTCGTAGCCCCTTCCGACAATTTGCCAACCAATAGCAAGCACATCATAGGACTATCTTTTATCTGATTCAAGATGGGGCACAGAATCCCCGGTTCTCACAAATGATTCGCATTCGGTACTCAACCAGAGGCTGTGGGATCAGATATCCTGATCTTGCTATCATAAAGGCTCATTAGTCCGCTATCCTGGGCGTGCGTTGTAGAAGACGTTATCGTCGCAGTTAGGAGACCATGTATACCATTACCGGTGCGAGTATCACTCCTTCCGCTCTGTGTTTGCGCTTAATCTGCTCGAAAGGGTGAAAAATTGAAATCTACCAGTCCACGTGCCTCAGGCGGTGCCATAGATGGGGAGTCTTGACTCGTTTTAGGTATGCAAGGTTAGGGGAGTTATAATTAAACTGTAATATCATTGGTGGTATTAGCTTTCTCCTTCTTCTTCTTGTTCTGAGCCCCTTAGTATCGTCTCTTATTAGGGAATTTGTTTTGCTCAACCCTTATCCAGCATCCTTAGCTCGGGCGCATCCGGTCTACGTTCAAGAGATGCTCAATCTGAATTAGCGGGGTCACTGCTTACTCCCGTTAAAGGAGAAGGGCGCTGTATATCAGGTTCATGTCCCTACCGCCTAACGCAGGTGATCCGTAATCGAGTTGGTTTTAGGTCATAAGCGATTGCAAAGGACATTGATAGGTAAGTTTGAGGGTATGTGCTCCCTGTTTTGGTCCCTGTTGAGAAGGTTGGGAAACCCGATATCTATAAGCCCGAGACAGCCAACTAACGCTCTTAGAGAGGTATCATATGCTGGCTGTTGTTGGGTCATCCGATCTTCTGAGCTGTGTGGATTGCTCCCCTTATAATGGGTCCCCCATATCTTAGACCGTTCCTCTAACCCTGTCGCAACAGACCAGTTATTTAGCACAACGGATAGACTAGATAACCTCCCAGGCAATCCGGAGAGATGCCGATTGGTGGGTTCTGCATGAGGAAACGAGCGATAACTAGCGTACCGGTAGTTTCCATAGTTCATCTACTCGAGTACTCGAGTAAGTAAGCTACCGGAAAATCTCTTATCTGGATTTAGCTATCAGGGTTAGGGAGTGTCCGCGCGCCCTCGGGATTGTCTATGGTAAAAAACGCAAGGGTGCTTCTCAAGTTACTCGAGTACCGAAGGGGGTGTGCTTGGAGCCATCTCCAGAGTAGGTTCTCAGACCCCAGATCCGCACAGGGGTGTACTATGACTCTGATCTTGCTATGGAGCTATCACATCCCACTTGAGATTTCCTATCACAGTCATCTCCACTGTGGCTGCGGGAGAGAGAAAAGAATACTATCTAAATGTTCAAGTTGGTGGTTAGTTCGGCAGCCACCGCAGAACCCTGGAAACCAACTGCACCTTGGAATAGATCCACAACCGCCCAGAATACGGGTCATCGGGACGGTCATACCTGAGATGTTGTGTCCTTTCTTACCCCGGCCTTTGAATAAACCGCGAGGCATACTTCTGGACCTCCCCGTTATCATACTGTCGATAAATGGGAGTGGTGCTACGGTATTCTTGGACTACATGATTCCCTATGCTTGGGACTTAAAAGGTTTTACAGGAGCTGGTGGGATTGGGAACCCTGAAAGCTACCATATACTGCTATAATACTTATGAGCGGTTGCCTTTTCAGAGTATCATATGCTACAGGTACAGTACTACAATCCATTTAGATATCATAATATCGTACAATGAGAGTATATTTTTCGGACTTCTCGGCAGCTAAACCGCCTAAGCCCGAATCCCACACAACATGAACTTGCCGATAGGGTTAGGGTCAACTCTCAATCCCGGGTTCCAGCACCTTTTAAGACAAGTCCTGTACAATACTGTATCATGCTGTATTGTGATGGCTTTCCCAGGACAGAGGTTAGTCTAAACGAGACCTCGCTATCAATTAATCCGGGTCGTGGAAATGTCACATTCATGGATCAACAAAGATATGATACTAGACTATTTGCCACGGGTTCCCTCCTCCAGAATCCTAGAAATGAGTGATAACCCTTGAATATTACACAAGCGAGGCGAACTGCACCCCAAAGCTTGAGCCCCCAAAATGCCCAGGAATTTTCCTCCCCCGTGACCCGTGATTCAACCTGCAGCAACCACCGTTGCTGCCACGGGCCCAGCCAGCAGCACCTACGGTAGTCTACTTTACTTCCTCCCTTTCCCTCTTCTCCGCCGCCACCACAACCACCACCACCACAACCACCACCACCACAACCACCACCACCTGCTTGAGAGACAAAAGTCTCGCCTTTTCACACTTTCTCTGCTTTTATTAATCGAGATAAAGGAGGAGCAGCTCAGCAAGCCTGCTCGACTAACCCTCACGAAGGAAGGAAGGGAACTGAAGAAGAAAGAAGGAGAAAGGTCTACTGCCACAAAGATGCCGCAACCATGGGACTATATTGCTGTAAGTCACGTTCGAACGGTAGTCACTTGACGGAGGGAATCACACTGACAGACCGGACGACAATACAGAAAGTTGTTAACATCGGCGACTCCGGGTGCGGAAAGAGCTCGGTGCCTTTTCCCCCTCCCCTCCCCCGCCCCACCCGTTCCACCCCCATCCCATTCATCCACCCATCCATCATTTTACCCATCCATGAGTGTAATCAAACTGACAACGACTGAAAGCTCACCATCCGCCTCTGCGAGGGCCGCTTCAATCCAACCCACGATGTAACCATCGGCGTGGAATTCGGCAGCCGCATTATCCCCGTCGACACGAGCCCCACGGCGCAAAAGATAAAGTTGCAAATCTGGGACACAGCAGGGCAGGAGTCCTTCCGTGCGATAACCAAGTCCTACTTTCGCGGCGCAACGGGCGCGCTACTGGTGTACGACATCTCGCGGCGTGCGACGTTCACGCACGCCACGGAGTGGCTGGAGGAGCTGCGCGGTGCGGCCGACGCGAACATCTCTATCATCCTTGTCGGCAATAAGTGTGATCTTGGCAATGACAAGCGTGAGGTCCCCATTGAGGAGGCTAGGGCTTGGGCTGAGGGGAATGGGATTAAGGCGTTCGTGGAGACCAGTGCGAAGACGGGCGAGGGCGTGGAGGAGGCATTTGTGGATTGTGCTAGGGAGATTTATAGGAATATTAAGAGTGGGGTGTATGATTTGAATGACAAGAGCCATGGGATTAAGACGAATACGGCGAAGACTAGTCTGAGCATGGATGAACAGACGAAGGTTAGAGGTGGTTGCTGTTGATATTGCCCCCTCAGGGGAAATTACGAAGGAATTGGCAGAGCCGCCGAATTGGGTCAGGTTGGGTATGCACTTTTTTCTTTTCTTTTTTTATTCCTTCCATTATCATGATTCCGTTCTTGTATGTGTTAATTCCTCCTCTTTCTTTCTTCCTTTCATCCCCTCACTACCTATTCTCTCCTTTTCTTTCCCCTCTCTTGCTCCGTCTTCGGCTGCAATGTAGTGGTTGGTGAATTCGGTATTGATGGCAGGCGTTTGTGTTTTCTTCTTCCTTCCTTCTCTCCGATTAATATGGGCTTGCTTGTTTGTGATGATGCCTCTTGGTCAGTTGATAGATCTGGGGTGGGCGAGGTTTGGTTGTAGATACAATGCGAAGTGCTTGATGCATGGTATTTTTATTTGTGGTGTTGGTTTGGAGTTGAGGAGGGATATTTTGCATTGTTTATTGGTGCAATGTCTAGTGTTGTGAGGGAGTTGTTTTATGAAGGCAGTGAGGGACCTGAAGGTTTGTATGGTGGTCATGGATTCTCACTCGGCTGAGATCATTTTGTTGGGGAATAAATAATGGATTGCCTATTTATGTCTACAAACGCCTTTCTACACCACAAGCGCAAAGCGGGGTGAAAAAAAATGCATACTAATGAATCTCCGACTAAAACTCCCCATGGACACTCCTCCCATACCACCCTGCGGGTCCCTTCCCCCCCGCTGCGCCCCCCCAAAGCCCGGTAAGAGTCTGCTCCGCGCCATCCCCCTCCTCGGGCCAGACCACCTCAACCCCCTTCCCTCCCCCACCATTCTTCCCCCCACCCTCAAGCATATCCCTCGCGGTCGCCCAAGAAAACCTCGCCATGCCAACCTCCCAGCCAAAAACGGGCTCCATCTCCCTCCTCAGCCACTCTTTCGTCTTCTCATCTCCCGGATACCCACTCCCAATCTCCTCGCCCTCTGGCACGAGTACCCCAATCGCCGCATCGCGCGTAACCTTCGCGCAGACGCTGGCCGCCGACACGATTGGGTATATCGAGTCTGCCTTCTTCGAAACGGTGACGGCAATGTGGGGGAAGAGCTTCTGTAGTCTAGATTGGTAGGTGCTCGCAGTGCCGACTGTGTCTACATAGATTTCCCGAATGTTGACGCCACTGGAGAGGACAGCCGTGATTAGGGTTGTGGTTGCGTCGAAGGCTTGTGCGTTTAGGTTGTAGGTGCTCGACGAGGTGGTTGAGCGTAGCATGCCGGAAGAGATGTCCCGGGGTGAGAGAGAGATGGTGGACCAGCCGAGGTTGCGGTGTAGAGTTGTGTCTGGCGTGGTGAGGGTTTGAAGGAGGTGGGTTCGGAGGGAGTGGGTTAGTTTTTTGGAGTCTGCGGGGGGTTTAGGTTAGTCGATTTTGGCTTTGGGAGGGGGGAATGGGAGGGGGAGGAACCATCGAATTTGTGCTCTCGTAGCATGGGGTTGTCGCTCTTTAGACAGTATGCTACGGCGTATACCATTGGACCTAGGACCGGGCCGCGGCCGGCTTCGTCTACGCCGAGGATTACCTCGCCTTCGGAGTCTTCCTGGATAGATTTGGGGATTGGGGAATGGTAGGTGTATGTCTCCCCCTTGAGTATCTTTGCATTGTCTATTGAGGGGAGTATCTTTGTAGCTTCCTTTGTAACCTCCTTTGCGGCTTCGGTGTCTCCATCTGAGAGCTCTTCTGGTGGTTGGGAGTCTTCTTCTGTCATTGTGGGCTATTAATGTTTGTATGTTATATTAGTTACTCGTGAGATGTTATGATAGAAAAAAGGCGCGTTATTTTATTTCCAATCGTGCAAGAGGGAGGTACTGGCGGGTTGACTAGTGTTGTGTGCTTCGAGAAAACATTGGGAAGGCGCGTTTTGGTATTAGGGAACGGTTCTGCCAAGACAAGGACAAGTTATGTCAACACCTCAAACACACGTTCTCTTTTCCTTATTCCCACCTCTACCACCGCGAATACTACCGGCACCAGCAACTACTAACCAACTAACTAGAATAGCATCGCCATCACCAACTCACTTTAACGCATCTCCACCACCGCTACCACAATGGCCCCAGGGTCCCCATCACAGCGTAAAGCGCGCGAAACCAATTTCACAGACATAGGCGTCGCGGGCCGGTGTGTTTTGCTTCCTCTTCCATCCTTTCTTGAAAGACAGTTTCTCTCTCTGTCCCTTCCTCTTTTCGCGTTTCTTGCGGAAAATGAGCTAACGGTTTACTTTCCTTCACGCAGAAAAACTGGCTTTATGGTTAAGGATACTGGTAAAAGGGATGCTTTCGGGATGGAGCATATGGACGCTTTCTTCTCGCCTGACCCTCCGGCGCCGCCACCGAACATGCATCCCGGGGAGAAGGGGAAGGCGAATGGGGGTCAGAAGAGGAATGAGGGTGAAGGGATGACGAGGGCGGTGGTGGGGAATAAGACGATATCGTCAGAGAGTATGGAGATTGTTACTAGTAAATACACCCATTCACTCACAACTGCCCCGCTGGGGTTTGCTGGCAATTTGACAAATATCGCAACTAAGGGAAAAAATCACTTTTCTCTCCTCTCCTCTCCTTTTCTTTCCTTCCCAGTGCGCTGTTTTCAATATTGTTTTTTCCTTTTCTACACTTGGTTTTACGGGCTAGCTAACCATTCCTTCCTTCACTCCAAAAGGCAGCGCCCCACCACCACCTTCATCTTCAGTCCCCTCCACCCGAAGGCTAACTTCGCTCCCGCCTCGCGCACGGAATCCTATAAAGACCAATCTTGGCACGCCTGCTCGAAGGGCCTCATCCGTGGGCTTTAGCTCCCCCGACAAACCCTCCCCACTATATCCCGCAAATCGAAAACTCGACTTCGCCGGTAGCGGTACTGGTGATAAAGAGGCTTCTCCGCGCCTGCTGAATCAGCCGGCAAAGCGTGTTTCCATATCACCTGTCAGGAACGAGGTGCATAGGGCTTTATCCTCATCCTCCGCTTCTGTCAAGGAGGTTGGGAAGAAGAAGGAGTCTGAGGTCGCGCGTGCTAAGCCTAAGACTAAACAGAAACAGGCCATGCCAAAGGTCGTTGAGGAAGAGGCTGTTATTCAGAATTCTCAGCGGACGCCGCCGGTTGCTGCAGTCAAGAAGAAGAGGGGGTTGTTGATGCAGGGTAAGAAGTCGGCTTTGGTTGCTGGAGGGGGGAAGAAGAAGGCCTTTTCGCTACAGGATGATGGGGATAGTGAGGATGATGGGGGCGGGGATGTGGAGATGAGTGATGGGGGAATTGATAATGGCCTGGATAGTGCTATGGATTTGGGGCGGCAGGAGGAGAGACATCCGATTGAGGAGGAAGTTTCGCAGATGCTGGAAAATGAGGACACGGTCATGGTTGATGAGGAAGGGGATGTGCAAGTCGCGCCGGTTAAGAAGGGAAAGGGTAAAGCTAAGGAGATGGTTAAGCAAAAGGCAGCAGCACCAATACCAGAGAAGAAAGCGAAACCTATTCCTCCGACGAAGAGGGCTCAGGCTAAGACGAAGGTCAATGGCAGAGCAGAAGCTCAGGATGAGTCGGATGAGTCGGATGAGTCGGAATCTGGAGAAGAAGTGGTTAGACCAGTCAAAGCTAAAACCACTGCTAAGGGTAAAGGCAAAGCTTTGGCGATAGCAGATTCTCAACCAGAGCCGGTCCAGGCATCCAAGGAGACAGCTCCCGCAAAGGCTAGGGGTAAAGCTAAGCCTCAGGTTGAAGAGATTTCGTCGGACTCAGAGCCAGAAGTGCAAGCACCTAAGCCCAAAGCTGCCCCAAGGGGAAAGGGCAAGGCTAAAGCCCATGTTCTGGAGCCGGGGTCGGAGCTAGAACTAGAGGAAGTTCGGGCTCCTAAACCGAAAGCTGCCGCAAAGGGTAAAACAAAGGCTTCCGCTAAGGTCATCCAACCTCAGCGAGACGGCAGTGAGGTAGAGGGAATCGTCCCAGAATCTAAGTCCAAAGCTGTCGCGAGGGGCAAAGGAAAGGGTAAAGCCAACTCTACGGCCAAGGACACCGAGGACTCAGTGGCGTCAACATCATCGGCAAAAGCGGGCTCCAAAGCTAAAGGAAAGGGCAGAGCAAAGGTCACAGCACCTCCCAGCGAAGATGAAGTCGGGGATGAACAATTGGAGGGAGAACGTGATCCCACCCCTCCTCCCCTACCGAAGCCCAGAGCAGCTTCAAGAGCCAAGGGTAAAGCCAAGGCAATACCTATCGATGAACCCGAAGCCGAGGCCGAAACGGTATCCTCTTCCCAAAAACCCGGGGCGAAACCCACCGCAAGGACTCGAGGCGCGGCAAAATCCCGCTCGAATCGTGAGCGCGAGATTCCAGAGTCCTCACCCGCCTCAGCGCCAATTGAGACTATTGACGAAGAAGAGGAAGGGGAGGGAGTAGACGACGATGAAGCTGTCCAACCTCCGCGTAAGAAGGTCCGCCAATTGCCGGGGACTACTAAGCCAGCGGCGCCAGCTGCTTCAAAAGGCAAGGGCAAAGGCGTCGCTGCAGGCTCCAAGAAAGCCACCGCCCAAGCCTCTCGGCCACGGGACGCTTCCCCAGAACTTACCGCCGCTACTACTGCTGCGGATACAAAACCCTCCGCCTCCTCATCTTCCCAAACCGTCGCGCCCCGCCCCCGCGGCCAGCGCGTTATCCGTGAACGCCCCTCGGTAGAGCCGGACTCAATCACCAACGGTCGGCCAACAAGACACCGCATGAAGCCGTTAGAGTTCTGGAAAGGCGAAAAAGTAGTCTACACACTAGCGGACCCCACCACCACCACCGCTGCAGCTGCCGCATCCACAATCAAGCTCCCGGAAATCGCGGAAATCATCCGCGTGGAAAGCGATGAAGATGAAAAAGCCCGCGAGCGTGAGCGCAGAAAGAAACGTAGCGCAGCCGCCCAATCCGCCGGCAACAAGCGCAAACGCGCCCTAAAGCAAGAAGATGCAGAAGACGAAGAATTCGAAGAAGAGCCTTGGGAATCACAAGTCGTCGACGGCGAAATCGGTGTGATCCGCGGCTACGTCAAACCCTTCCCGCCCATCGCTGCCTCGGATCAGTTGGAGGAAGCGGAGCTAGCCTTCTCCCGCAATAGGATCGTGACAGTGGAGGTTGCGAATGGCGACTTCACCTTTGTGAAAACGTGCACGCAACCGTTCTTTGGCACAGGCATGATAGAGATACCGCCCGGCGGTATCAAGCGTACGAAGAATAGCGGAAAGATGCACCTCGTGTTTTACCTGCTCCAGGGGAAGGTTCAGGTTCAGGTTGGCGAGACGACGTTCAGAGTTAGGGGTGGGGGGCAGTTTATGGTTCCTAGAGGTATTCTAAGGAAATCCTGTCCTTGACGGTGGGTGGTGGGGGCTAATGGGTGTGATAGGTAATCTTTACAGTATTGAAAATCCATACGACGTTCAGGCCAAGATGTTTTTTGCGCAGGGATGTGAGGTTGAGGTTGAGATTGAGGATTAGTTTGTATGCTGTTGTGGGGGCTGCTTTATTGTATGTTTTTTTATTTTTATTTTTTTTTATTTTTCGGTTATTGGCCGTGGTATTTGTCCCTCCTTTTTCTTTTTCCTTTTCTTTTTCCTTTCCTTTCCTTTTCTTCATATACCGAGAGATGGGAAGGGGTAAGGCGTGTAAACTATAACCTGACTTTACAGAAGCTAAATGAGTAACTTATGGTAGTTTTCTATATTTTTTTTTTTCCTTCCTCACATTTGGGTACTGATAATCGAAGATTGACCAGTCGTCTTTGACCCGTTCTTTTGGGAGCCAAGGGGAGTGGGAAACAAAAAAAACAAGAAAACTACGGCGGTGTCTGGCTCGCCGGAATTTTGATTTCGAAATTCAAGTTTTTTTTTTTTTTTGCCAAGCCAGATTTTAATATCGTCTCAGAAATGTTTGGCTCACCGGATTCCGATCCGGATATCCAAAATCGGGTGCCAAAAAAGCATGATTTGCATTTTTGATTCGCGTGTATGATATCACAAAGACCGACAGATTACAACTGCATAGTTCTTGCTTCTTCTATCGTCACTTCACGATTGGTAGTTTTGACCAGCATATCTTGGATATAGGGCAATCATAAAGGCATTCTGATAGAAGCAATTATATGTCGGGTTGGTACAACCCATTTCCAATTGGGAAAGCACGGCGTATCACATAATCTTTGCGAGCTGCGCTCCGGTGGTTAGCGGAATAAGGTATTGCCGGTTGCCCGGCCGGGGTCATAGCTCACCATGAGGGGTCCGTGGACCCCCGATACATATACTCCCCTGAGCCCCCCTTTTCCTCCGGAGAGAACCACAAGATCACCTAACCTCCTGTTTCCTACCGCTTGCGTTCTTTATTTACCTCGTGCTCACCAGAGACGCCAGAACGCGTTCAAGTTACACAATCCTCACCCAATCCCTCCTCCCTGAGCTACTGTCTGCAATTAGTAATTAGATAAATAGACAATGCCTCGCCGTAGAGGTTCAACGCGTCGTGGAAACCCTACCTCAGCAAACAGTCGAACAGCACGCGGAGGAGTCCGCAAAAACACACGCAGCCGACAACCTCCAGCTCGGTACGGTCATTCCCTCAGCCAAGAGGCCCAACAACTCATCAGCGATGAGACAAATGGCTCCAGCGGTAGCGAGGAGCCCCAGTCAAGCGAACCCCAGTACACCCATTCACCTTCGACCAACACCTTACCACATATGCAAGATTCTGATACCCGGAATCCCACATCCTCCTCCTCACGCGTAATTCTAGCAACCCTAAGCCCAATAGGAACTCTATTGGCACCGCACTATTCACCTAGCACCCCCATCAATCTCAGCAACATGCGCGAACTACTGAGATCCCATGAAGAAGATATCATTGAGCGAGTAGTCCTCCGTCTCCGCTCTAGAACCCAGCCCCTTCCCAACCACCACAGCCCAACTCTACCACATCACACAACCGCACAGTAGAGCAGACACCACTGCTGGAAAACCCTAGAAATGCGAGGTTAATGGAAATTGCAGAGGTAGAGGGCCAGCTGGCCCGACTGAGAAACGAAGAGAACAGCAGACGGAATAGGCTTACCGAGTCAAGGGTACCGGGTATGTATGACCCTACAGAACCATTGATGAATTTCGAAAGTGAGAGTGCATCGGGTGTGGTGGAATCTGTGGAGCTCTTGTTTCCAGGGGTCGAACGAAATACTTTAATCCAAATAATTGAGAACCGCTTCAAGCCAACAAATATCTACCGGCTATTAGCAACGGAAAAGGAACGTGGCGAATCCCAGCGAACTGTAAACATTGGAGGAATTCGAGCAAGCAGAGCGAGACGGGAAAGAGGGGGAATACCATATGTCCAGCTTTTTCAAAGCTTGGGCTGCCTATAGCGGAATTCTGATTAAGTTAGCCCCTCACGCACTACAAGGAGAACTTGCCACAGCGATGTCGATATATACAATGAATTTGTATGAATTGTTGGAGAAATATATGTGGGAGGGAGTTAGATCTTACCATTTTCAATTTCACCGGAAACGAGTCGCAAGTGGAAAGAACATATACCAAGCAATCGAATGGCGCCTATTGGACAGTGAGCTGGTCTCAATGTTTTGCCCACCCCATCCCGCGAGCTACTTAGGCATCTGGCTATAAATCAGCATCAGCAGCAGCAAGCAGAACATATGAGTTCCTAACACAAAAATCATTCCCAAGATCAGCATACCCTTACCCTTACCCGGGAACACCATCGTTCCCCTCTCCTAGCGCCATGGAACAACGAATACCCTTCAATCAACCTACCCTACCAGCGATTAGCATCTCGCCAGCTGGCACAGGAACATTACCCCCCAACGGACAAGCGTGTCGCAATTGGAACTTTCGGGAATGTAGAGCAACCCACTGCCTCTACCCGCATATCTGCATATCATGTGGCAGCAGCCACCAGGCAGTTCAGTGCCCACTGGCAAATAAGGGACAATCACTTGTTCCCCGCTCCGGTTCTTACCGACCAATATCCATTACCCACATAGAAGATCTTAATTCGCCAATCTGGCCAAATCACATTACCTTTCCTATGACTGTTAGCCAACATCATACCCACCCCAACACTGCTCTTCACTACCCGCTTTTTACCCCACATAATATCCCCATGGCTGCAGGCCCACTGAAATACACAAGCTGGAAGCAACTTGCCTGTAACTATCCAGATCCATCTGTAATTAGTGCAATTGCTGGCATATGTCAATTCGGAGCAAGGATAGGTTATGAAGGGCACTGCATGGCAGCAACTATCCACCTCAACCTCGCTAGTGCTAGGGAAGATCCCGCACTCATGACTACCGATATAAGAATAGAATTGCAGAAAGGCCGCTTGGAAAGATACAGCAGCGAGGCCGCTCTTCCTCCCAATTACACTGCCTCGCCCCTTGGCCTGACCGACAAGGCTGATAGGACCAAGCGCTGCATCCACCACCTCTCCTACCCGCCCGAGGACCCAAACTCAATAAACAGCGGAATCCCGGTTCACTATGGTGCTATTGCCTACAGCACAGTTGAAAGTGCTATACAGGCAATCCAAAAGTTCGGTAAAGACTGCCACTTGGTCAAGAGGGATTTCTAGAGTGCCTTCAGGCACATTCCCGTTTCCCCGCTCGACATACCACTCTTGGGATTCCACTGGGAGAACCAGTACTATGCGGAAAGATTCCTCCCCTTGGCCTCCGGATGGCACCATACCTATTTAACCTCTTCGCTGAACTGTTACATTGGATCTTGGAGAAGCAGCTTGCCAAAGAAGCTCTAAACGCCGAGGTCATCCACTACCTGGACGATTTTCTGATCGTACTGCCAGCCTCCCAGAGTACGACTCTATGTCCAAAGATATTCTCGGAACTCTGTCAAAAAGTGGGACTATCCATCAAGGTCGCCAAAAATGAGGACGGTAAGGTCGCAAGTTTTGGAGGAGTTGAATTAGACACTGAGAAAATGGTAGTCCAACTACCAATTAAAAAGCTGGAGAAAGCATGCACCATCGTTAGCATAGCTATGAAAATGACATCGCTGTCACTACTTGAGATACAATCGATTACTGGCTGCCTCAACTTCGTAGTATTGGTGGTACCGCTTGGTCGGGCATTCTTAAGACATTTATACAACATGGAGCTATACCTCTCGTGGGAGGGCCGAAACCAAAAACGGTGGATATCACATGAAGCAATAAAGGATCTTACCTGGTGGTCTGAGCTGCTGGCTCACATACCCGAGAGGTCTATACTGACCTGAGAGAGGAACCGAGTCTTTACCTGGTCCGATGCAGCTGGTACGAAGGGACTTGGCGGTTACTACCTTAACGATGGCGAGACACTTCCACTACCCTCCTCCGCCTTCTCTATAGCGCTGCCAAGGCACCTGGCCAGATCCCGAGAGCATATCAACACTCAGGAGATGTGGGCCGTAGAGCAATTACTTTTGTACTGGGGGCAAGAATGGAAGGGAAAGAAGGTGGTGATGTATGTAGACAATCAAGCAGTGGCCTACGGAATCGAAAACTGAACCATTAGAGGGGGCTCAATGACAGTTCTGCGGAGGTGCTTGCTACTCGCAGTAGAATACGACCTCGAGCTAGAAACGCGATGGATACCAACCACAGAGAATGATCTCGCTGATGCACTCTCACGTTTTGACTTTGAGAAAATAACTGACATAGCACCCTAGTTAGTATAGCCAATATCCAACCTCCAGAAATACGGTTGTCGCATCTACGGCAATTGGGGCTCTCCAGAGTAGCCGCTTATTATCTCTGGCGGGGGCTTGCGCCCAATACAAGGCGAAACTACGGTACACTACATTCCCACTTTACTCTTTTTTGTGCCCTTTCTGACTTCCGCCACAATAACGGTGGCTGCTTCCCTGCCAGAGCAACATGGCTGATAGAATGGCTATGCTCCCTGGCTGGCACAGTTAAAGTAAGAACACTAAAACTCTACTTGGCAGGTATCAAATCATACCAATTAGATCTCGGCATCGACTGCACAGCATTCAAAGACCCCAGGTTGGAGCAGACAATTCAGGGGATTAAGCGAGACCATAGCGAGCCGGAAAGACGTACCCGAACACCATTGACACGCCCATACCTCCTCCAGATACTGACCTACAAGAGGACCAATAACTACAACAATGTAGTATTACAGGTCGCATTTACACTAACATTTGCCGGGTTCCTCTGAGTAGGTGAATTCACGTACAAAGCCACCAATAGGAACCTCGGCACCTCATTCCAGAAGTGGTTTTTAACAAAGTAAAGCATCCGTATGCGCGGGGAAGGATCCTATATGGAACTAACACTTCCCTCATCTAAAACAGACCCCTTCCGGAAAGGTATAAAGCTTACCATTGCCGCCAGCGGCGACAGCGGATGCCCGGTAAATGCCATGAAGGACCTTCTTGAACTCGATACCCACAGGCACCGCCTCGCACCCCTACTCTGTGTCGGACACCAAGAACAACTACTATTTACTCGAGAATATGTCGTTTCAAAGCTACAACAGCTGGCCACATGAGCTGGCCTAGGACAAGGCGTGTGGAATGGGCATAGCTTCCACCGAGGAGCTGCAACCTGGGCGGCCGAGGTCGGCATCCCAGAATCAGATATTCAAACCCTTGGCCAGTGGCGTTCAGATGCCTACAAGGCTTATATTGAGTACTCACCAGAAGAACAAATCGCTCTCTCCCGCCGCTTCCAGGCCAACCAGCGCCAATAACACCCCGGAGGTCTAGCCTGCCCTGGTCCACCTGCCTCGAACTGGGGCACATCGGTGGCTACCATCCCCAACGGCAAGGGCAGCGAAAACACCACCAACGCCTCTGCCAGTGGAACTCAGCTTTTAGCAAACAGATGGACGGAATTACTGGGCATGTCTTTCCTTCTTTTATCTTTCCTTATTGCCTTTCTCTGTATCATTCTCTTGTTTCTCCTTGCTTGTCAGTATAGTAATAGATTTCATTGGCTTTGCGAAATTGGCTGTGGGATATCCCAGTGGGTGAACTGTTCGCTGCTGGAAAGTAGTGTGGTACAGTTCAGGTAGTGTTTGGAAAAGAGATGGTTTTGAAAATGTAGAAACTTGAAGTAGTTTGGGTTATGATAGTTGGCGGTATGGTATCATAAGTGGTTAGTTTTTTTTTTTTTTTTTACTAGAATATAGAATTGATGGATTGGAATTGATACAGATGAGGATAGAACTGTAAAACTTGAAAATCATTTCATGCCCGGTCGGATCTTTGTAAGGGGTATGATAATGTCCTGTTATTGGCTAAAGAAAAAAGCCTCATAATTACGGTATCGTAACGTTCACGATTTCAGTTCTTCGTGATTTTAGTGCTTAAACGTGCGATTCCGAAAACAAAATCGCGGAGGGACGACCCCCCCCTAAACTTTGTAATAACAGCACTCTAAATAACATACAAGTGAGGAAGATGGGTGTGGGATAAGTTGCTATAAAGGCTAATAATAATAATAAATTTTTTTTTTTTGTTGGGGGGGGGGGGAGTCGGTATATTTTAGGAATCTTGGGCCTGAGTCATTCAACTGTATATGAGTGGAGAGGGAATTACTGGCAACCTAGAGAACTTAAATTTTCTCAAAATCCTTTTTGCAAAGACCACTAGAATGCACTCTACGCCCCCCGTACACGATCGTGAGCGGCAAAGCGAGTTGGTCAGTCAGTCTGGCGGGTGCAAGTTTCGCCTTTCTCACCCAGCACGCCTCAACGGAAAACGTCGTTGCCATTTCGCGGCACGCCTCTCGCAAGTGAAGTATTCCAACACGGGAACTTCGCGGTTACACCATGACTTTCATTCCCCACCGCTAGATTTCATCATGGTCGCAGCTCTCCGGCTAGCTACTGCCTTTTCTGTTCTGGTCAGGGCTATTCGAGAGCAGAACCGGAGAGGAGGTTGCGTTCGTTTCGTGGGTCGGGGCGTTACTTTTGGAATTGACAACCGTAGTTGACGGATTCCCATCCGGTGCTCACATCCCCTATTTCGCGGAGCTCATGTTCAGGGTTTCGTTGGTTCTTCTCTGTATAGATAGGAAAACACCCTCCATCTTCTCAAAAAAATTCAAGGTATGATAGTCGTTTCAACAGATGGTTTGTTGTGTCGGCCGAGTGAGGAGCTGTGATGGGCTTCAAGGTTCGGTCATATGTGTTGTGTTGATGGGTGGTGGTGGAGCGCGCCTGGTAAGGATAGAATATTGGAACATGGCGCTAGGGGTGTCAGGTTGGCTGGGATAGTCCCGTCTTCCATTAAAGGTTTGGAGTAGTAATATTGTTGTCTGTTTCTTGTCTTGGATAGCTTTCAGGGTTGTTTTTTTTTTTGCACGAGTATGATTACTGCCGTGGGTTGCATTTGCTTTGGTTACCTAGTCTAGAGGCCTGCAGGGCGTGAGCAGTGGCAGTGATAGGGGTTTCACCGGTATTCCTAGAGCATCTTGCTAGTTGAGGTAGTTTCAATTGATTGACCCGAGAACATATTCAGTTCCTAGCAAGGTAGGTGAAATGTAGTGGCAAAAGAGGGGAGATTGGGGAGGGGGAAAGAGGGTAGACGTATCTCTCGTTTGAAAAAATACCGTATGAAAGGGTCATTCCTGGACAATATCCTTACAACTGGAAGGTATCGTACAGCAGCGGAAGCAAGTCAAGTGCCATGAGTGGATTCCATTTCCGTCGGGGCCTCAGGAACTTTAGGTGACTGACCGTTGGTTTAGTTTGACAAGAATCTGCGGGGAGATCTTGCCAGTGTTTCGGAATGTGAAGTTGATCATTGGTCATGAATTGTAACCGTGGGGCCATGACGAATTCTCATAGATTCATTTCCGTAGTATATATTCACCCCTAACCTACACTCACCCACCGGGAACCCTCCCCCCCGAAAATACCAGATGTATGATACTAGAAGTCCCCATTTGAGTGGAAAGGCACTCTAAGGATTATTTTTTTCTCGTAGTGTAAGATTTTTTTTGTTATAGTGCAAAGTGTGGACCGAGATGGATTTTTGAATTTGTTGAGTTCAACCCCTGTCCACTATAAACTGCAATCACAACTTGCTCACTTGCTTGCAACTATGCATGGAAAAGTAATAAATTGACAGGTATATCGGAAATTGTTATATAGAGTTGGTAAAGAGTTAATGCAGAAGAAGCATTATAAAGAGACAGGTATCATAAACTGTTTCAATTTTCTGAATAGAAAGTTTTGGGGATTTCTATTATAGCATTGTGTTAGCCTCTATGAAGTAACAAATAAGCTAGTAAACTACTAGAAGACTTAAGAAATACAATACTTAACTAAATGTAATTCAAATGATAAAGTTTTCAGCTTTATTCTGATGAGAGTAAAAGGATTCTCAGTAATTATTCTACTGTTATTAGTTATTATGAGCTTGATAATTGGTAGTACTGCTTTATAATTGCTAGTTTAAGAATAATACTATATAAAGGAACTTATATACTTATATTAAAGTTCCTGATATGAATACCAAACTACAACTATCAACTCAGAAGAACAGACTGACAAATTTCATACATTCTCATTTTCCTATTATGAACCTTATTACTCCTTCTACAGCTTATTTAACTTCCCTCCTATTCTCAATTGTCTCATGATATAAAGGTAGATAATCAACTCTTATTTCTACTGTTTATTTACAATCTACTATTACAAATTTAACTGAAATCTTTCTAGCTCTGAGTTCCATTACAAGAGACTGGAGTATCATTATGTTTACCAACTCTGATGGACTTGAAGAGACCAATGAAGCTATGACAAATCCTGAGTTTAAACATGACTTAGTAGTAAGGATCATGGAGCATGCTGATATGTTTATAATCTTAAGACAGCATCCTACTGACACTGACAAAAAGGGATCTTATGGGATGGGACAATAGTTACTGACATCTGACTGTTCCTTTTCATGCTGTCGCTACAATATTTGCACCTTGGCTGATAAATTGGCTTAGCATAATTCACTTTAATCGAACTATACAGCATTGGCATACTGTCTACTCACTCCAATTTTCACAGTGACCAAACCCACACCCCACCCCACCCATTTCTCATGAGTGTAGAGAAGTTCAGGCTTTCAGAATACCTGACTACCAGTACTTCTACTATGTTCATATCCAAGTATGACAGGTAAAGAATGGTAGCTAAGTACAAACTTGCCGATTGTACCAGCAAGGATATTGCCATGCTAGGGAATAAGAAACTTTAAGTTTCTTGGATAAAAGTTCCCAATAGCTGCAGGTCGAATCTTAGCAGTTAATACTATAGGTTCAGTTTTGATCACTGTATTTTACTATTTATTACTGATATGGAAGGCGCTTTTGCAGAACTTTTACATCTCTTGGAGAAAGAGAAATCCTTTTTACTTTCTCTTAACACTACTAATGCAGGAAAGCTCAATAACAGAGTGTATCATTGAATGTTAGTGTTATTATAGTATTATACTCTCTCTTCTTTATTCACCAAGTCTGCAATAGCACCCGGACGTGATTTTTTTCTTTCCCCCTTTTCTCTTCACTTAACAGTCGTTCAACCACTCATTGGACTCAACATGCCTCAGGATAGGAGATGATTTCTTGCAAAGCGTGCAGCAGATAATTCACTCATAAGCAGATCACTTGTTTACTCGTGTAGTAAAATCTGATCTGGAATTATTGGGATATTACTTGCTTCTGATGTGTTTATGTATCTATTGATGCAGCCTTATTTTCTTCACCTAAGTGTTTAGTTTGTTTAAAATTTCCCCTTTCTTTCCCCCTTTTGGACTTCAGTATTCATTACATGTAAATTTTCTAATGATTGTCATGCTCACACTTGCCTCTCCCGCATAGGCCAGGAACCAGTTAGTCCCAGAAGTACTTTCTTGCGTTTATTTATGGTCAGAACTCAAGATCATAGGTGCAAAATTTACTAAAGCTTTTACAGCAAAGGCACTTTTTGTTTCATAGCTATGGTTTGCAGCAGCCGGTATTTTTATAGAAGAAGATATGAACAAATCCCCTATTTATTTACTTTGAAAGGCGAAAATGTAAAACAAAAAAAAAAACAGCAAAATACCCTGGTAGTTAACGAGTAACCTGTTCATACCCTAACATATAAATTTGGAAGGTATTCTGCTGAGACTTTATTTGCTTCAGGTCGGTCTGTCTTACCTGTTAAAACCGGATTAGCATTTCTGCATAAACACCTGAAACGCTATAATCTGGACCTACCGTACTATCATCACATTTGGCCCAAGTCTTGTCGGGCTGTTTGATGAAGGCAATATAGTGACCACACTTGAGCTCGCTGCCCTTATGGGAGATTATACCTGTGAGCTGATAGGTGACGTTTTTGTCACCTTCTTCCAGGACTAGTTTCTCCTCCACCTTTACAGGATTCATAATCTTATTGGACACACCCGAGTTCCCAATGCTATATCTTGAAATAGTGATAATAAGAAATTTAGGAAGTTTCCTAATCTCTGTCTTCTTGGAAAAACATTTCGATTTATCCGAAAGGTTTGCCTTATGGCCGCAATTGTCGCAGGAGGCCTCGACATCCTCCCCCGAAAAATTATCTGTGAAGCAGGCTTTAAGGTTTATTGTAGCCTTCGGGTTTACTTTTGGTGTCAACTGAAGGCTCAGCTGGTGCTCGGGTGTAACTGATTGATTTTTGCAGATGCGGCAAGTAAGAATAGAATCGTACTTTGCACCGAATAAACGGTCAAAGTAATTCTCCTCTGAATTTGTTTCTTGCGCACTGACAGTGGTGTTAGATCTAATAATAGCAACTATTGGTGTGGGGAATGAATACCTATTGAGTTGGTCCATTCCTTTGTTGAGTAAAGCAAGCAGGTATTCGGATGTATCTTCTTGATTGCCTTCAAGTCCGAATTGATAAGGGAGAACTTAGTTGAGAAGTCAGCATTCTTCTTTATTACGGCCTGCGTATACAGCAATTGTACCCTTGCAAAGCTGAGCCACTAGTGATATACATGTGTTCTCGTTCTGATCCATTCCGGCAGAAGTGAAATGGTTCTGGAAGAATTTTCCAAGCGCACAGGAAACACAATTAGGACCACAGCGACCTTGAACAAATTAGACATTCCTGAAACTGGTAATATGAGAATTGGGTACCTACAACTCTCCTCTATATGCATCTCTATATGCCCGATCATCTCTTGTACACAAACTTCACTGGATGCGAGTAATTGTAGTACGGAATTCCTATAGCAAAAAGCCGAGCGATTTTGTATGCCTTTGACCCGCTGTTTATCCGGGTACTCCCCTGAGTATCGTTCAGACAGAGCTTCTGTTTTTCTGTCCGGGTTGGATGTGCCCTGGATGAATGATTAGTGAGTGGAGCTATTAAGTTTTGAATAAGTTGAAGAGTTAAGAACCGAAACAACTGTCTTCCCAGATGTATTAGCAATCGAGCCCGTACTGAGCTTCAAGTTTTTGAATTGGCTCTTAGAAGTGGAATCCCGCTCCACAATTGTCATTCCCTATGATACCAACAGTTACAAGATAAGTAATAGGCTAAGAAGCTCATACGAGTAATACAACTCAAGATACTTACCGGCGCCGTGGCCCCATCAGGGAGAAGGACGGTTGACCCTGTGGATTGCCCACTGGGAACACCCGACTCGGGCAAATGTGGAACATCTTTGAGTCCATTTTTCTTAATAACTTTCTTTTGGGAGCCTGGAACTGGTTTCGAGGTAGCTCCCCCATTGGCCTTTGACTTTGTTGAAGTTGTGTTGGCAAGTTCCTTATTTGGCTTATTTTTCTTGTCCTTTGGTGGAATGGTAGATTTTCCTGGTTGGGGCAACTTTATCTATTATATGTTAGAACTTAATTGGCTATCGAAAGCTTTTATAAAAGTAGACTTTACCTTTCTCGCAGGAGTCTCGAGTGTAGTCTTCCCGACAGAGACCTCTCCTACAACCTTCCGCTCGGAGACGGGCTGAGGTTGCTCCAGAAGCTCGTCTCCACCAAGATCCCGAGAATTGACATTGTTGGTGGAACCTTTTCTTCTGACCCTCTTGATAGCTTTGCCTTCCGCAGAGGCTAAACTTCTTTTCCTACCCATTTCCCTGCCAAAATATCCAAGACTAAGAACTGTTTGACACTCTGCAAGAGTGCCCGAGATGGTTTGTGTTTTAACGAATGGTATGGGCTGTGAAAGTAGAGTGTGGAGAGGAGATAAAGTATGGGAGATTAGTGCGAGCTGAGACGCATGCTGAGTTTTCGAATTGGAAGCGGAGGCAGTGGGAAATGAGAGCGTGGATGGGTGGCATCTAGGTCCTTTCTCCCGTAGGATAGGCTTCGGGCAAGACGGGCGAGCCATTGTTGTAATTAAAAACCTAATACTTATAAAGCTCAGAGGCTTAATTTAACCCCAGCTTTATAGTCGGTGGAACGAAACCACTTTTAAGAGGCCTTCTTGTAGCCCGCAGTTCTCAATAGTGTAGGATGTTGCGGAGGCGGTCTCGGGCCCTAGGGGTTGATAGTACTTTTGTGCACCGTCCGGGTAAAGTTCAGGTTTGCTTGTGAAGCCGATGAAAAAATTGGATCCGGTATTACCTTATGGCGGTTGGTGAGGTGTATGTGAGGACAACTATTCCGCCAGTTGGAGGGGGGAGAAGATGGCAACTACCAGTCCGGACAGGGATTTGTCCAGCGGTTTATGGGAATTCGTCTTCAACCTACAGCAGAACCGTCATCCAAATCTGCTTGATGAAGTTCACACAACTCAGAACAAAAAATGAAAAATGAGAGAGAAACTTCCTTCTTCTGAAAGAGAATCTCTATGAAATCCCGAGCTTTGTTGAGCTTGTAGATGAGGAACAAAAAAGTTTGGTATATATATATTTTTGAGGGAGAGAATCTCAAACTATGATAGTTCTTAAGGCTTCAGATTCTCCGAGCTAATTGACACGGTACCGACGACGCTGGTGTCGCAATCAACGCAGTAAGAGCGCAAATGATGGTAAGCTCACCAAATCTCGCCGAGATATCGGGTAAGTATTTCTCATACCGCGAACAAGTATAAGGAATGCGGCGACTCCTGGTTTCGTTGAGTACAGGTTGCGATAGATGTGGAAAGATGGCAAGTTCTGAACTCCTGAGATTGCTGGCTTTTTTTCCGTAAATTTTCCGCCACGCAGAGCCCCATTTTATCCTTAGATAAGCTTCAAGGATGCGCCAGCAAGTCGGAAGAACTCCAGTGAATACCGATACCGTTAATAAATAATCAAGCGCGGACCCACCATTGTTCGCATGCTTTTACTCGAATTCATTCTTATGTGTGTCATGCTATCCTTAATGACAAGATTATTTCACTTGCAGGATCTGCCATATCCGTGAATTTGTATTACCTCTTAAGCTTCCGGAAAAGCAGTGTCAATAAACTTCTGCCTTCCGCAACATTTTTCTCGGAAGCGGATACTGATACTGGACTCTATCTGAACATGATTTGAGGCCGTTTTTCTCTCTTCTGCTTGCAATTGTTCATTCTGGTTCGCTGTTATACGTATACCCAGTATGACCCTGACTTCTAATAATTAGACTCCTGAATTCACAAATTATAGGATCAGTTATCGTCATTCGCGCAGCAGAAAAAAAGTAAGAAGACAACACGATGGATAGAGGGCTGGATGGATGCCGACAATACGGCGGGTCTATCGGCTATTTATAAACACATAAGTGGGGCCTGTCATCAACTGGGTACTTGATCGCAATCTGCTATCGATAAGAAGAACAAAGAACATCTTCCAAGAACAAAGAACCACAAAATCTGATCTGTCAGTTACGGTACGAGCCTGATATCCAAAGAGTTTGTAGGTAATATATGAATACAGCGTATATGAGCTGAAAGAAATACTCATACCAATACCCCAGATTTCAATAGTGATAGTAGATAAACCGTACAGCTTAAACCCGCAGTTTCGTTTACAGTACTCACATTTTGGTTCAATCAATAAACTAAATTTCCTGCAACCGGTATTCTATTTCTAGTTTCTAACTTATTATTTACTTTCCTGGTTGTAGCTGCCTACAAATTGCCATTAACTGTGCCTATACCTCTTCTACTTTTCCAACATAATACTAAAATACTTATTTAGAAAGCAGTCAAGACTCTAGTGTACTTGATTAAGTGATAGGCTAGTTGTTAAGTACGGTAAAGGTCTCATATACTATGTATGTTTTCGAAAATCTCCTCAAATGCTACAGTGCTCTCAGATTCTATATTATAATTATATTATGTAAGTTTTTCTGATAATCAATTTTAAAATTTTAACTATAAAGGTTTTAAATTTCACACAAGTTACATGAAATATCCCGTAAATCCTACAGTATTCTCAGACACCATAATAATATCACAGTATCATACAAAGTACTTAAAAATTGTATCAGAGAGTAATTATTGTAATGCCTGCTTTTAATTAGGTTAAGGGGTTATTAATATCAATAAAATATTTTTAAATATTAAATGTTCAATTTGTATCTACATAAAGTTTTTTTTTAAATCAGATGTATTTGATTTTCTATTTTGTTTAATATGTAAGCTAAAAAGAAAGAGAAGAAAATATACTAGATTTGCTAATGTACATATATGACCAACTCTTCTGTATAAGCCATAATCTTTATATATAGTATTTACATACTACTCTGATCAAGTATGTATTACTTTATTGCATATGCCTCTATAATCCATATAGTATACTGCTAATACCTTCAATTAGTATTTTTGATATACTTGTCAGTATTAAAGGAGCCTTCTGTTAACTTATATTTTCTACAGTTATATCAAATATCATAATTTAGATTTATGGTGAAAATTTCAGGAAAAATATTACCAGTTAGGAGGATTAAGCTACTGCTATTTAAAATAATAATATCGACACTGGCATTCCTAACCCCTTAATCTAACAAAAAAATGATATTACAAAAATGTATTGTTCAAGCAATTCAAAAACATAACCAGGCTGAAAAATAGTATTATGTGTGGCTGTGCAGGTTTTCATGCCAAGATGTTCCCTCTAGGGTACAATACTACCCATGAATACAGGGTTTGCAGTATAGGATTTTAATTTTCTAAATTTACCAAGATAATATAATATATTATTATTATAATTATATCATATAACAATACCTATTATATGGCAAAACAAATATCTCCTACTCAACCTCTGAGTTAATCATATTGCTAACCCACCTATGGTTCTTATATTTGTGCTGCATAGCTGTTTGAAATTCTGTAGAGCCATATGTAACTTCTTGATAATAGGTATTCATAATCCTTCTGCTCTCTGTGAAAATTTCCATATTAAATTATTGGAGATGGATTCTAATTCTTCCAGAATAAGATATCTCAGAGCTTTAATACTATAGCTATAGTGACATCTAGTATATTGCTTAGCTGTACACCACATATACTAAATAAAATTAGGTTCACAGTGGAATTTAAGATAGAAGAGAACAAGGTAGTTATGTTTCTCAACTTCCTCTTGAAGTTGATATTTTTGATTTTTAAAATCAGGTTGGTCAGCTATGATTGTACAAGCACAATATTGACTACCTAAAAGACAACTTCTTTTATATTTATTAGTTCCAGGCTTTTTGCATTAAAGCTGTAAACCACTATGCCATAGACCTCTTTCTTTTAAAACAAATTTTAGTCCTTTTAGTTCTCCATTCTCCAGAACCATACTTTGAATTTATCCTGTAAGTTCATTGAACTCAGGACAAAGTTTAGCCTGTGTACTTCTAAGACAAAGACTCATACTCTTTACTAGTAGAGTATCTGAAGTGAATGCAGAATGGTGTAATGATCCCTCCTTGGATGGTTAGGTCTTGGTGACGGGGAACGATACTTCTCTTTTATTCTTCTCCTCTTCTTTGTCTTACGATAGCGTTAGGCCTTTGCCTACGTTATCGATAGTCCAAGACCTCTGTCTGCTATCAGGAAGCCCTATCGTAAGCTTTCTCTAACTCTTCTTCATAAAGAACTTTCCTTGGCATAACGATAACATTGCAATAAAGATAAAGATCATAAAGGTGTTTTATATTCATTGACGTAATAAGTAGGAAAAGTACTTAGAATTCAATCTAATTTTATTTAAACTCATACCGCCAACACTGGCATATGACGAGCCCCCGCCGGCACAGGGATACCGCTAACCGGTATACCACTAATCCTAAGCTAACTAGGTCTACAGCCCCGCACCTGCCATCCTCGAGTCATGCCCGCACGAGAACTAATTATAAGACCATTAAACAACCCAGTGCCCCCCCGAGTCCAAGTCCGTAGCCCTTCTGGTATGAAGCCAACCAGCACTAAGTGTAGCCGAAGCCGAGCAAAAGACCAACCCGACCAGGTTCCTTGTCCAACAATCATAAAATCACTACTACCCGGTCCAAATACCATCCTGCGAAACCTCTACCATAGTAGAAAACCAAACAAACACACAAACTAACCCTACAGGCGACACAATGGCAGGAAGGAGGCAACTCACATGTTAACCTCTTGCACCCGCATGCCAGGCCATCGACCCTATGAACCTACTTTGCTGGTTGCCTCCGAAGAGGGTACCGGTGGGGAGGACTTGTACCTGCTGCCTGTCCCCCAAACAAAACAACAAAAATAAAAGAAATACATAGAGGTAGTAACAGACCAAGAAGGTCAGTGGGGCCTATCTCTCACCCATGATGCCATGCCTCCTCCTGCTAAGACCCGTAGTTCAACCAAAGAAACCAAACAAATCCCACAAAGCCCAGCACGTAAGACCCAAACAAGTCCAACCAGATGGTCGCAACCCACTATCCGCACAGGTGGCCATTAGTCAGCCGGTCCATCAGGGAGCTTTACAGCACTCAGCAGCTTCGCCTAACAGCCCAAGCCAGACTGGAAACACTTAATTAGACCTCGTCCAACCTGACGCAGGCCCAACTGGTGCTCGCAGGTGCCTCTCTCCCCCCAGTCAGCCCCCCTCAAGCCCCTCACACCAGGCGCCACAGAGCCCATCCAGTCCCCTCAGCCTCTCAGACAGATCCACCATCCGACAGCCACAGGACGGCATATACCTAGCCCCATCAAGCAGCCACTGGTCTTGGCCACTCAACAGAGCCCTAACTCCCGGTACCTTGTAGCTGAGGGGGCCTACCAGCCTTAGCCAGGAGTTACAAAGGAGGCAGCACCAACACCTGAAGGCACCTGCACCAGCTACACCATCCAACTCAGTCGAACCGAAGTCCAACTAAGCTGGGAAAATGTCAGCAGAACCAGCCAAAGCCAGCCCCACAGGTCCAGCAATAAGCACAGACCGAATTAATGGGCAAGAGGCACCCCCAACTGACGTGACATGAAGGGGGAGGGTGAACGAACAGGAGTAGACAAATAGAAGGTAGGCCCCACTTGCAATGGGTGAAGCCGCCAACTACAATCCACAACTGAACCACCCAACCACACAGACAACGCGAGTGTCTGGCGGCCAATCGTCCCACACTATCCCAGGCAGTAATGAACACCACACCAGGGGGTAAGAGTTTTCAGAGTCAAAGCCATCCCTACCGAGGCAAGGAGGAGACACCTGACTGAACCCCTGCAAATGCTACAAGGACAAAAACTCCAAGGGAATAGTGATAAACAACATCATAGGATTCCAACTGTAGAAACATAATGTAATGAGGAGGGGCTGGGCAGGTACTACCCTGCTATCTGAGGAGTGATGTGGCTGGTATGACGGTTGAGGACACAGGATGGTCATCAAGCGAACCCGCGGTCGTTTTGTATTGTGAAAACTAAGGACTCCGTTAAAACCCAACTAGAACATGAGCTGGCCCAGAGAACAACACTGGTGATCCCCCCAAACACAAAGTTCAATCCCCCCAAATGAACACAAAACCTGTGAGTAGACGATAGATAGGAAACCGAAGACATTTTACCAAAAGGGGCTCGTAAGCGACTGTGATGAATAGCTCGAAGTGCCAGTATGTTAGGGGGAGACAACTTGATAGACTTCAAAGTTGCCTAGGCCAATCGAGATTTGTTTCTGTAGACGAAGATTGTCTAGGAAGGCTCGGACTTTGCTCCTTTCGTTTATGACTACTAGGAGCGAAGTAAAATAGGTAAAGTAGGGTAGAATCGTAAAAATAATATTATATTGTTAAGATCTCTTCTCCATTGCTTGATGATGTCTAAAGCTTAAGAAGCACTTCGATATTTATATTCTGCGTCTGAGTGTTCATGGACTACATCTATTTATCATACAACTATGTACTTCTTCAATTGTAATTCGCAACGTCGAGTTTTCTTCCAAGGTGCGAACACCTGTGGACCCTGAAAACCATTACACCCTCTTTGGTAATTAGGATATTTCTTCTGACAAAGCGTGCTGTTCCCAATAGTAATATCCCAATTAGCAGGGTCTTTAGACTTATGGCCTAGTTCTTAAGTTGAACTGAGTTGGCTCCAATTGTCTTCGCCATTGATAAAATGATCAGTCTTATCCACAGCTATATCTGCAAAGGTGGTCATCATTACAACCATCGTAGGTTATTTGACTCCGATTCTTTGTAACTCCATACCCAACCAATAGATTTTCTTTGGATGACTTCCTATTAACTTGCAGGAAGCCACTCCACTAGACTGGTAATTAATCTCTCGGTCAGCAACCCTTGGTTGCTCTCTGGGTAGTAGGTTTCAGTAACCATTGTAGGATTGAGAACCACCCCATGACTACGACGTGTTCTGAAACCCAGTTGCAACACTCCATGAAGTTTGTTGGCTTCTTTGGTAGTGTCTTTTGGAGTTCTAGACTCTTCTGGTGGATGTAAATGTATTGGTCACTAGTTGAGATCCTTTACCATTTGATACTATCTCTTTGTGCGAAATTGTCCTGTTACTTACGGCCAATACCAAAGGTATCATGTCTTTGAAGCCAAGTAACTCTCAGATTAGTTGATGGAATTACTCTGTTCCACTTCTCAGACCTAGCCGAAGGTCCCCTCTCATATATCCTGTGAACAGGATCCAGTCGGATGGACGGTGACGACGTATATAGTGTTATTCTTACACCTTCAATTCTGTGGTAATATAGTCACAGGATGTAACTGAGATTGATATATATGATGACGTGTGGGCCCCATAAGGGAGCCGGAGGGGGGTGTTGGAGACCAGAGATTCCGATTCTGAGTGGGGTTACCCTACTTAGGGTGGTTCCTAGGTATTGGGTTCTGGTATTCCTAACACAGTATCATGAGATAACCAGCAGGTGATGAAATGAGAAGCAAACAAGTAATCTGCCATGCAACACCTAACAAACCTCAACACCAAGAACCCCAGGAACTACTGAGCGAACTCAGATATCTCCCCCAGAATCCAAGGCATCAAGGCCCATCATGGGTGCGAAAGAAATACTCAGGGCGAAGCGACGGCAAGGACGAGGAAAAGTACTTAGAATAAAGTGTGAAGAACCTATCCTCCTCGGCCGCATCGGCCTCCTTATATAGTGTTCTTCCCACCCATAGTCATGTGACCCAAAGTGGTCCCATGTGTGAAATCAAATCATAACAAACTAGTCATATAACCAAGGTTGTCACATGCTCAAAACCCATGACCTTATAATGAGGTCATGTGCAAAACTCATAAACCAATCATAACGCAATAAACAAGTCATATGACTCAACTGAGTCATATGCGTGAAATCCATGACCTCATAATGAGGTCATGTGCAAAACATAAATTGTATGCGCCAGGCCTACCTGCAAGGCATACTCGTAAGGCATACTCGCCAGGCGCACTCCCATGACTCATATTTGAGCCATGTGCGAAAGCATCCCAAATCCCATACATAACAAATCATATGACTCGAATGAGTCATATGTGTGAAACAATAACATACCTGTGACTCATAACTATGTGTCACATGAAAACCTTTTCCTCACCAAGCCATATTCGTGATATTAGCTCCTATCTCCTAAGCCTGAGTCCCATCAGGCCTTTTCTCCCAGTTTCAATAGTTCCCATCCTGCCGAGTGCATAGTCCTTCTCAGCTTGTGGAACTTTTCATCTGCTGTCCTCCATCTGACCCTTACCGATTCTAAGGTCAGATTCGCCATTTCAATCATGTGCCACTTATTATTATTCAGCTGTTTTAGCTCCACGATCATTTTGTTGTTTGCCAAAATTGTGGCCGCGGCCTGGCTAAGTTGTTCTCGGAGTACCCGGATTTGCATGTGTAGGCTCCTGACATCCGGTTCCATGTCTGTCAAGGAATTTTGGGCCCCTCCCTTCCTGGACCACGTCCTCGCAGCCCATGCCTTCCTGGCATCTTCTCCTTCCAACTCTTCCCTGCTTCCATTCTTCTGCGGGTAGTATCCCACAGAGATTTTCTGTGCCCTGTGCATCCTGCACCCATTTCTGAAGCATTGCTGCCAATGCTTCAGGACGTGGTCCGGGCGTGGACCATGCTTTCGACATTCCCTCGGGAACCATCCTGAGCCTTCTTTGTCGCCAAAATGTGTTTGGCAACCGTCATCATAGCATACCATCCATGACATGGCATTATGCTGTGCTTGTTTTTCCCTCTCTCTGAGTTCTTCATTGGTCGGCCCCATCACTGAGTATTTAGAGCTGGTCAGTGTGGTTTGGCAAGGGCTATCGCCGCAGCCCTCATGTTGTTGCAATAGCACTGGAGCCTTTCCCTCACCTTTGTCTTGGTTGAACGTGATTATTACCTGGGCCGGGCTTGCCTGGATATCGCTGGTGGAAGGTTGAGATAGCATCTTGTGCGTGTTTGAAGTTTTGTGCGAAGTACCAAGTTTTATCATGTTCAGGCTAATATCCTGTCCACTTGGCTCAGTATTGGAGGTAACCATGGAAGAAGTGAGAATAGACTATTTCGTCGAACTTGTATTCTGGTTCTCCATCAAGTTTGATCGGAGGAGGAGGAATAATTGTTTGTGAGGGAAACTTATTGTCATTGTGTAATTCGAGGTGTGAGATGTAGAATATGTTGTGTATTCACATCAAGGGAGGAAGGGCGAGTTTATAAGCTCTGCTGCCCACTCTTTCCAGTATCCTAAATGGTCCGATTTTCTTGTAGTTCAATTTCTTTGATAGTCGTGTCATATGGATATTGTGTGGTATTAGCCATACCATATCTCCCGGTTGTATATTCGGATCTGGTCTTCGGTGCTTATCGCATTGTTCTTTTTGTTGGTGTTGTGCTTGACTCATTTCGTATTGTAATATTTCATGTAGTTTTCCCATATCTGCTTTGTCCAGTATTATACCATTAATCGTATGATATATGGTCTGACTTTGTGGATATTGTTCGTAATTCGCGAAGAAGGGTGTGGTGGAGATCGTTTCTTGTTTTCCATAGTTGTATGCGAATTTGGCCATTGATAACAGTTTGTACTAATCATCAGGTTGATAATTGACGTAAGCCCGTAAATATTGTTTGAGTATCGCATTTACCCATTCCGTTTGTTCATCCGTTTGCGGGTGGAATGCTGTACTCATCCTGTTTTGTATCTCCATTTCTCCAGTTACTTTCTTCCATAGTCCTGATATAAATAGTGTTCCTCAATCGGTAATGATATTCTTTGGGAGACCATGAAGTCGGTAGACTTCTCGGAAGAATGTTTGTATAAAACCTCTTGTGTCGATATCTTTTCTGACTGTGTTAGGCGGAGACAACTTGATAGACTTCAAGGTTGTCTAGGCCAATCGAGATTCGTTTCTGTAGACGGAGATTGTCTAGGAAGGCTCAGACTTTACTCGTTTCGTTTATGACTACTAGGAACAAAGTAAAATAGGTAAAGTAGGGTAGAATCGTAAAAACAATATTATATTGTTAAGGTCTCTTCTCCGTTGCTTGATGATATCTAAAGGTTGGGAGGCACTTCAATATTTATATTCCGCGTCTGAGTGTTCGTGGACTACATCTATTTATCATACAACTATGTACTGCTTCAATCTTAATTCGCGAAGTCGAGTTTTCTTCCAAGGTGCAAACACCTGTGGACCCTGAAAACCATCACACCCTCTTTGGTAATTACGATATTTCTTCTTAGGAAATGTGCTGTCCCCAATAGTAATATTCCGATTAGCAGAGTCTTTAAACTTATGGCCTAGTTCTTAAGTCGAACTGAGTTGGCCCCAATTGTCTTCGCCATTGATAAAATGATCAGTTTTATCCATGGCTATATCTGCAAAGGTGGTCGTCATTACACCCATTATAGGTCATCTGACTCTGATTCTTTGTAACTCCATATCCAACCAATGGATTTTCTCTGGATGACTTCCTACTAACTCGCAGGAAGCTATTCCACCAGATTGGTAATTAATCCCTCGGTCGGCAATCCTTGGTTGCTCTCTGGGTAGTAGGTTTCAGTAACTATTGTAGTATTGAGCATCACCCCATGGGTATGACGTGTTCTGAAACCCAGTTGCAATACTCCGTGAAGTTCGTTGGCTTCTTAAGTAGTGTCTTTTGGAGTTCTAGACTCTTTTGGTGGATGTAAATATATTGGTCTCTAGTAGAGATCCTTTACTATTTGATACCATCTCTTTGTGCGAAACCGTCCTGTTACTTATAGCCCATGTTAAAGTTGTCATGTCTTTGAAGCCAAGTAACTCTCAGACTAGTTGACGGAATTACTCTGTTCCACTTCTCAGACCTAGCCGAAGGTGCTCTCCCATATATTCTGCGAACAGGATCCGGTCAGACGGACAGCGACAACGTATATGGTGTTATTCTAGCACCTTCAGTTCTGTGGTAATATACTCACAGGATGCAACTAAGAGTGATATATATGATGATGCGCGGGCCCCGTAATGGAGCTGGAGGGGGGTGTTAAAGACCACAGATTCCGATTACGAGTGGGGTTACCCTACTTAGGATGGTTCCTAGGAATCTGGTTCTTGTATTCCTAACAGAATGGAATGAAATGACTCATTTTGGTCAGACGATCCACCACGACCAGGATGCTATCGCAATTTTCCGATGCTGGTAGGTCCGTGATGAAATCCATAGTAATTGTTTCCCATAGTTGTTCAGGAACTTTGTTTGATTTGAGTAATCCATATGGTTGTCACGAATGTGGCTTAGCGAGAAAAGGGTTTTCACGTGACGCATAGTTATGAGTCACAGGTATGTTATTGTTTCACACATATGACTCATTAGGGTTATATGATTTGTTATGTGTGGGATTTGTGATGCTTTCACACATGGCTCAAGTATGAGTCATGGGACATGCGCCTGATAAGTATGCCTTGCGAGTATGCCTTGCGGGTAAGCCTTGCGCATATGATTTATGTTTTGCACATGACTTCATTATGAGGTCATGGGTTTCGTGCATATGGCTCAGTCGAGTCATATGACTTGTTTATTGCGTTATGATTGGTTTATGAGTTTTGTACATGACCTCGCTATAAGGTCATGGGTTTTGAGCATGTGATCACTTTGGTCACATGACTAGTTTGTTATGATTTGGTTTTGCACATGTGACCACTTTAGGTCACATGACTACAGGCGGGAAGAATACTATATAAGGAGGTCAATGAGGCCGAGGAAGATAGGTTCTTCACGCTTTGTTCTAAGTACTTTTCCTACTTATTACTTTAATGAACATAAAACACCTTTACGATCTTTATCTTTATTGCAACGTTATCATTACGCCAAGAAGTGCTCGTCATGCAGACGAGTTAGAGAAAGCTTACGATAGGCGTTTCCGATAGAAGACAAAGGTCTTGTAGTATCGGTAACTTAGGCAGAGGCCTAGAGCTATCGTAAGACAAAGAAAGAAGAAGACAGAAAAGATAAGTATCGTTCCCCGTCGCCAAGAACTAACTATCTAAAAAGGGGATCGTTACAATGGTACGTATTTAACCGTTTTCGTCGTTTGGGATATGTCGTAGTTTTTGACATATTGTTTGACATCTTCGCGCAGTCCTGGCTAATAGAATGACCTTGTGATGAATTCTGTGGTTTTAGCTGTTCCTCCATGTCCTGCCATTCGGATATCGAGGTATTGTCATATGATGTCTGTCCCTATCTGTTAGGAATACCAGTACCCGATACCTAGGAACCACCCTAAGTAGGGTAACCCCACTTGGAATCGGAATCTCTGGTCTCCAACACCCCCCTCCAGCTCTCTTACGGGCCCGCACGTTATCATATATATCAATCTCAGTTGTGTCCTGTGACTATATTACCACAGAATTGAAGGTGTTAGACTAACACCATGTACGTCGTTACTGTTCGTCCGACCAGATCCTGCTCACAGGATATATGAAAGAGGACCTTCGGCTAGGCCTGGGAGGTAGAACAGAGTGATTCCGTCAACTACTTAGAGCGTTACTTGGCTTTAAAGACATGACACCTTTTGCATGGGCCGTAAGTAACGGGATGATTTCGCACAAAGAGATGGTATCAAATGGTAAAGGATCTCAACTAGAGACCAATACATTTACATTCACTAGAAGAGTCTTGAACTCCAAAAGACAGTACCAAAGATGCCAATAAACTTCACAGAGTGTTGCAACTGGGTTTCGGAACATGTTGTAGCTATGGGGTGATTCCCAATACTACAATGGTTACTGAAACCAACTACCCAGAGAACAACCAAGAGTTGCCGACTGAGGGATTAATTACCAATCTGGTGGAATAGCTTCCTGCGAGTTAATAGGAAGTCATCCAGAGAAATTCTATCGGTTGGGTATGGAGTTACAAAGGATTGAAGTCAGATGACCTACGATGGTTGTAATGACGACCACCTTTGCAGATATAGCCGTGGACAAAACTGATCATTGTATCAATGGCGAAGACAATTGGGGGCAACTCAGTTTGACTTAAGAACTAGGCCATAAGTCTAAAGACTCTGCTAATCGGGATATTACTATCGGGAACAGCACGTTTCCTAAGAAGATATATCGTAATTACCGAAGAGGGTGTGATGGTTTTCAGGGTCCACACGTGTTCACACCTTGGAAGAAAACTCGACGTCGCGAATTACGATTGAAGCAGTACATAGTTGTATGATAAATAGATATTGTCCGCGAATACACAGACGTGGAATATAAATATTGAAGTGCCTCCCAAGCTTTAGACATCATCAAGCAAAGGAGAAGAGACCTTAATAATATAATATTGTTTTTACAATTCTACCCTACTTTACCTATTTTACTTCACTCCTAGTAGTCATAAACGAAACTAGTAAAGTCTGAGCCTTCGTAGACCATCTCCGTCTACAGAAATGAATCTCGATTGGCCTAGACAATCTTGAAGTCTATCAACTTGTCTCCGCCTAACAGTATATTGTTAGATTTTCTTGTTACCAAGGCTCTCTAATCGGTTACCACTTGCATGGGTTCGATTCACAATTTCAGTGAAGTTATTGATATTACGGTCGGCCTTGATACCCTTGAAGAACTATCCTCAATCAAATCAATTTTTGAACCACCGACTAAGGTATACTTGCCATCTATCAGTCAAGTGTTTTCTAGTCAGTTTGAGCTTTCAGAAGTACCATTTCTGTTACAAGAAGCTCCTTTGTGGTATACTGACCCCAACTTAGTTCCTACGGAGGAACAATTTCAAAGAATATACGAAACCTGCTATGGACCAGAATTCAGTTGGAAACCTTTCCTTGACTGAGATACCAGCGAGGAAAGCTCTCTTAGCAGCAGGTTCTCTACTACTATACCTCTAGCGTGGAGACTCGGAACTCATCCAAACTCCCATTAAAACCTATCTCCTCCTACCACATGATATGGCTAGGATACTAAGTGTCCTGCCGCATATTCTACTTAAATGGAAACCTCCCAGAACGTGGACTTCATAGCTCGCTTACGAGAAAACGAAGCTCACAAACGAGCAAGGGAGATGGCTCAACCTCCTCAACAGATCCTTCCAGGAGAACCAATGGATACCTTGGGAGATGATAACTCTACAAGTTTCAGTCATTCTTCCTCTCTCCCTCCCGCTCTTCGAAAACCTATTGGAGGACAAGAGGGCAGGGCTCACAGTGTTCCTCCGTCCTCAAGAGGCCCTTCTCCCACTTCATGATCTATCACACAAATCCAAATACCTATGCAGCAGATCTCGCAAGACTTGCGGCTAGGGTAGGAATTGTCATAGGTCAAATCTGACAAGACATATCAACCAGTATTGATACTGCCAATATTGCCTTTGACACCCTGTCAGTAGATTCTCAAGCCAACACTCGAGGGCTGATAGCTGTCCAGCAACGATTGTTGGAAGGACAAGATATACATGACAATGATATTGCTATCATGTTATGTCAGTGTACAATGGTAGAAGCGAATGTCCGAGAGATCCAAGAAAGGATCAATAGGGAGATTGCCACCAAATTGGCAGCATAAGATGCACGGCAAGAGCATTACGAAGAGGTAACTACCCAACTGCAGCAAGAAGCTCTGAAATAAGACCTCATCCTGGAATATGCCTTCCAAGAGTTTAGAGCACAACATACCCAACAAAATACTGCAATGCGAACCTTGATATCCAATTTAGCCGCACGACAAGAAAGGGACTCAGAATGGTAAAGTGACTTTACCCGCACCATCCAGAAGGATCAGGCCCATATATCCGATATTCTATCTCTAGTTCTTGACAGGCTTAAGGCACTAGATAGTGGACAACCAGGTAGTTGGCACGCTATGTTGGAATCAGTCCTAGAAGAATGGGAAAAGACTGCAGAACGGGGAGAACATGAGGAAATCCCTCCTTGAGACAAAGGGAAACAGAGAGAAGGAGAACCTTTGACTCCTTTAATACCGGGCGGCAACCCAGATGATGGGAGTGGTAATGGAGATGATAATGGAAACAGAGGAAAACATGGAGGAAGACTATCCAGATTCAGATGGGGACTAACCTCTGAACAGCGTGGAACAGCTGATGTACTTGCAAAAGTATTAGCTCAAACAGTTAAACGACCAGCAGACCCGCTCCTATTTTTCCAAGCAAAGACTAGTCAATGCGTTTACCATTGGTTAACCCAATGTGTAGACTACTTCGAACGAAACCCAAAAATCTGGGATGATGATCAAGAACGCATCATCTATGCCCTGGGTAGGACAAAAGGGGATCAGGTCAGTCCAATAGCTGTATGGTATCGACGCGCAATGGATGGTCTCCGAGGAGAAGAACAAGACCCGAAACTATCTTCCTGGACTCGCTTTGAGCACGAATTTACTAGTCAGTACGCACCTCTTGAAGAAGGACGAAAGGCCATATGGGATATGGAATCTGTTGAGTACAAAAATAATATTCAGACCTTCATGGGGAAAATGCATAATTTGAATCTCCACGCCCGATTAACGGGACCAGCCTAACAAATGGCATGTAATAGGAAGTTGACCTCCAAGATTAGATGGCGACTCTCCTTAAACAAGTATGATACCCATGCTGAATGGGAAAAAGCAGTCCAGGAAGCAGGAAGGGATGAGAAGGAACAACAGGAATGGGACCACCTAGACCGGGACAAATCGAAACCTGTAAGGACATCTTCAGATAAGAAACCTGCAGACAAAATTCAACCAAAGGAAAAAAGGGAGAAACCCTTCGTAAAGGAAGGTGGTCCCTCCAAGAAAAGGAAATGGGGATCGGAACCCAATAAACTGGTAAAGAAATCCACTGAAACTATGAAGTTAACACATACAAACTTCAACGCTGCCTACGAAGAAATCCCCCAGTCAACTATTGATGAAAGAAAGCAGGATGGCAATTGTACTCATTGTGGCAAGAAAAACCACGACTACAAAACCTGCTGGGGACAAATTCAGATGTCTAGAACAAGGGCAGATGACCGTCCATTCAAGATACTAAGACCTAGAAAGGTGGCAACAGTTAACCGTCCCAGAAAAGTTTCTACCGCCCAAGTTCCAAGAGGTAATAAACTCTGGGAACTAGGTGATGACGAAGAGATGACTTAAGTCATCTCATTGGTACCAACAACTACAGTGTTCGGGTAGTCTAGAAGAGACATACTCTCTAGGAATTGAAATCAACGGCAAATTAAGAGGACGTCGAAGCGAAGAAAGCGACCTTGCAATCATGGCCTGAGTGGGAATACACGCATCCTTCTTGCCGCAAGGACAAGGGGATTAATAAAGAGTAGTGTACGCATTGGCAGCACCTCTATGCTTCCCAAGGGAGTAACACAAGCTCACCCTAATGACCTAACGCATGACTATTAGTGTAGTCAGGCATGTGATCTGAATACTGAAAGGTCTCCAATAAAGACCAAAGTCTGGACAGGAAACAGACAGCACCAAGGGTTCTGGGAGGAGTGACAGTAGGGCTAAGATGAAGGATCTAGAGGATAAGCAAAGCACATCTTCGATCTACATGAGAAATCGGTACAAGAGCTCTAGACCTTATCTTTAGTTACTGCTTCTTAGGAGCCGCGCTGGTACCGAACGGAACTCGATAAAGTGAGAACACTGTCTACGGTTGAGCGAGGGTAGATAATAAGCCCAGGAAGGTTATCAAAGAGACAGCTGACCAGCCCTACACACCCAGCTTTTGCTTCCATGATATCTGGACGATGGCAGAGACCCCCTGGATCAGTTCCACAGAAAGTAAAAGTGGAAGGTATGGGAATCCCTCGGCAGGGGGTAAAGACAGCTAGTAGTGGGCTGCCTGATATACCAAGTGGAAACAAGTTTGTCTGAGGAGACCTAAATGGTCGAAACTATGCGGGCGCGGTAACAAACATCCCAGTTGTTATCAAACCTCAGACATGTCGAAACGACAAAACAATGATTCGATGCCTTACCTAAAAAAGCGCGCTTTTAGCGCACCAAAGCCTACAAGATATGATTGTCATAAGGGACATGCTTACATTCACGTTATAAACCCGAATTGTCAGTGCTACAGAATACAAGTGCTATTAGATTCAGGATCCAATGTATTTCTAATCAACAAAGAACTCGTAAAAGAATTAAAAATCCCATTCACAGAAAGACTGAATCCAGTCAACATTCAAGACTTTAATGGAGTATCAACTCCATCAGGAGGAAAGTTCTACACACACCCTATTTGGCTTGAAATAGGACGAAACAAACACATATCTGAAGTTGCGTGCGAAATCGCAGCAGCAGGTGATTACAGGATGATAATCCCTTTCGGGTGGTAGCATTCAGAGCACCCCCTATCCAACATAGGAGTACCTACAAGATGGGAATTTCGGGACTCTAAATGCAAAAACTGCGTGGAAGAAGAGGATGAAGGAATTGCGGATATATTCGAATACGATGAAACTGTCGCTTGGGATGAGAACATGATCCAAATAGGAAAAATTGGAGTTGCAGAGAATCCTAATGAGATCAACTTCGATTCCATTCCAAAACACTACTGGAAATTCAAGAAATTATTTCTCCCACAAACGGCCGCAAAGTGAGCCCCTAAGAGAACCTTCGATCATGAAATTAAATTAGTCGAGGGAGTGAAACCTTCTTGGAGACCAATTTATCCTCTGTCTGATAAACAACTTAAGTTATTACAAGAATACCTTGATGATATGTTACGACAAGGAAAGATCACAAAGAGCCAATCGCCTTTTGGTACCCCAATTCTCTTTATACCAAAGGCAGAGGGAAGACTACGACTAGTAGTAAACTACTGAAACCTGAACAAGATAACCATCTTAAACAAATACCCACTACCATTAATGTCGGAGTTACGTGATTGCGTGGCAGGAGCTAGCATCTTTTCCAAAATTGATTTAAAGGATGACTACAATCTCATCCAAATCAAAGAAGGAGATGAATGGAAAACGGCTTTCTGCTTACACTATGGACATTACGAGGATAAGGTCATGCCTTTCAGATTAGCTAATACTCCAGCTACATGTCAGGATATGATAAATGAGGTTCTTTGGGAATATCTAGATCAGGGGGTTGTATGTTATTTGGATGACATTCTGATTTATTCTAAAAATGAGAAGGAACATATCAAGCTAGTAACAAAAGTATTACAACGATTAACAGATTTCCAGCTCACGATACCAATAAAGAAATAATTCTTCCACGTTAAAAAGGTGGAGTTCTTAGGCTACATGATAGCTGTCGATGGGGTATCCATGAGTACCCGAAAGGTGGATTCAGTATTAAACTAGAAATCACCTATGTCAGTTAAAGAAGTCCAAATATTTCAAGGATTTGCTAACTCCTACCGACGTTTTATAGAAAACTTCTCTAAAATTTGCGCTCCTATTACGGAAACATTGAAAGGTGATCCAAAGAAGTTCCGGTAGGGTCCAGAACAGGAAAAGGCCTTCCAGGAGCTTAAAAGAAGATTTACTTTGGCCTCAATTTTGCACCATTTCTTCCCAGAAAGAGAAATAGTAGTAGAAACGGATGCTAGCGACTTTGCCTTAGGCTGCATCCTATCCCAGTTTGTGGAAAAAAGACTACATCCTGTAGCTTTTCATTCCCACAAGCTGAATTCCACAGAGCGAAATTATGAGATCCATGACAAAGAACTAATGGCGATATTGAAAGCTTTCAAAGAATGGCGCCAATACCTGATTAGAACTGAAAAACCTATAACTGTGTATACCGATCACCGAAACCTCCAATATTTCCTCACCTCGAAGGTCTGGAGCGGACGCCAGATCTGTTGGGCGCAGAAGTTAGTGGATTACAACTTCAGAATTGTTTACTGCTCAGGAATAAGAGGGAGAAAACCTGATGCACTCAGTCAACGGCCGGAGTACCGTTCTAAGGAGAGAGCTGCACATCGCGAACAGGCGATATTGAAACCCGAACATTTCCAAATCAGTTCAGTAACAAGAACTGCAAAAGGGAAAATTCAAATATGCTTAATAGCGGGCAGCAAAACAAATGATACAAGCATAGGTGATATACAGGAAACTCCTAACTGGAATAACTCAGACTTGGTGATTCGAGTAAAACGGTTAGACACCAGGGCAAGATTATCAACTAAAGGCTCAAGAATGGCAGCAGGCCATGATCTCTACGCAATGCAGGAAAATACAGTCCCAGCACAAGGACAATTAGTTGTTGGAACGGGTATTGCAATTGGTATACCGACTGGAATGAATGGAAGGATTGCTCTTAGAAGCGGACTCGCAGTCAAAAGCGGTATCTCTACTGATGCTGGCGTAATCGACGCAGATTATACCAGTGAACTCAAAATACTACTATTTAACCATCAAGATGCAGACTGTCACATCAAGGCCGGTGATCGAATTGCCCAACTAGTGATAGAAAACATTAATACTGCAGAGATGATGGAAATAGACAACCTAGAGAATACCGAAATAAGTACATTAGGATTCGGCAGTACAGACATTGCAACAAGGACTATTACTATCTGAGAATTAGAGCCAGTAGTGACCCAACTACATGCGTCAATAAACGAAAATACACATTAGTATAATGCAACCGAAGTACCTGAACAAACACTCATGACTAGCACCATACTGGCCCGTAAGGAACTAAAGAAATTCAACCCGGAATTTCTAGAGCATGTCCTAAATGCCATCCCAGGGGATAGAGAATGGCTTAAAAGAAGAAATGAGTTAGAAAGCTTACAAGACTATGACAAACCTTTCCTGAAAGCCTGGACCTTGTCCGACAAGTTGCTTTACTACAAGCAATGACTATTCGTACCAAAAAATCAGGACCTTTATATAACAATAGCTGAAGGATGTCACGACGCTAAAATAGCAGGACATTTTGGGCACGAAAAAACCCTTGAGATAATTATGAGGGATTTTTACTGGAAAGGCCTGGCAGATTGGGTAAACGATTACGTACGGTCATGTGATGATTGTCAACGCAACAAATCCCCACAACACGTGAAGTATGGTCTACTACAACCGCTGTCAATATCCTACGTAGCATGGGCATCAATTTCAGTTGACTTTATTACACAAGTACCCCAAAGTCAAGGATGTACCCAAATTATAGTAGTAGTTAACTGATTCACAAAGATGGCTCACTTCACCAGATTGGAAGGAACAACCACCACAAAAGATGTGGCAACAGCCTTTACAAAGGAAATATGGAAGCTACATGGCTTACCAACAGAAATTGTCTCAGACATGGATTCAAAGTTTGCAGGAGAATTCTGGGAATCCCTATGCAAAATACTTAATATAAAAAGGAGGATGTCTACAGCGTACCATCCTCAAACGGATGGACAAACTGAGCGAACCAACCAAGTGCTGGAAGGTTACCTGCAAAGTTTTGTCAACTATGATCAGGATGACTGGTACCAGCTGTTACCTCAAGCCGAACATGCTTACAACAACTCAGTAACCAATGCACACAGGATGACACCCTTCTACGCAAACTATGGATTCCATCCACAAACTAAATGAATGAAGGAACGCAAGGAGCAAAATCCAGGAGCCACACTATATGCAAACTGGATAAAAACGATCCACGAGCAAGTAAGAGAATCACTCCAACAGACACGAGAAGCTATAGCCAAATACTACGATAGGAAGGCAAAGAAGCAACCTGAATTCAAAATTGGCGATAAAGTAATATTAAACGCAAAGAACATTCGTACACACCGAAAGTCAAAGAAACTCAGTCCTAAATTATATGGAGCATTCGTGATCTTAGAGAAACGAGGAAACCGCGCCTGCAAACTCAATATCTCGGATCGATGGAACATACACCCAGTATTTCACATATCTCTATTAGAGTCCTACAGAGAGTCGGTATACGCAGACTGACAACAACCTCCCAGAGAGGCCAAGGACATTGAGAGCGACTTACAATGGGAGGAGGTACGTGAACTATGGTACTTTGTCAAATGGCAAGAATGTTCTGAAGATGAGAACACCAGGAAACCTGCTGCTGGTATGGATAATGCAAGGAAAATGGTGGATGAATTTCACCGTGATAATCTGGAAAGACCAAGGCGGGCAGAGGAAGGACAATGAGAGAAAGGTTTTCCTACAGTGGCCAAGCAAACGTGGAAGGTTTTTTACCCTACTCTCATCGGGTCCGAAAGGAGTTAATGTTTAAAAAAATTTAATGGTTAAATTATGTTTATGTTTATTTTTTATTTTTTATTTTTATGTACCAAATAGGCATTTGGGGCAAAGCCTTAAGAGGAGGGAGCTCATGTTAGGAATACCAGAACCCGATACCTAGGAACCACCCTAAGTAGGGTAACCCCACTCAGAATCGGAATCTCTGGTCTCCAACACCCTCCTCCGGCTCCCTTACGGGGCCCACGCATCATCATATATATTAATCTCAGTTGCGTCCTGTGACTATATTACCACAGAATTGAAGATGTTAGAATAACACCATATACATCATCGCCATCTGTCTGACCGGATCCTGTTCGCAGGGTATATGAGAGGGGACCTTCGGCTAGGTCTGGGAGGTGGAACAGACTAATTCCGTCAACTACTCAGAGTGTTGCTTGGCTTCAAGGTTATGACACCTTTGGTATGGGCCGTAAGTAACGGGACGATTTCGCACAAAGAGATGGTATCAAATGGTAAAGGATCTCAACTAGAGACCAATACATTTACATCTACCAGAAGGGTCTAGAACTCCAAAAGACACTACCAAAGAGGCCAACGAACTTCACGGAGTGTTGCAACTGGGTTTCGGAACACGTCGTAGCCATGGGGTGATTCCCAATACTACAATAGTTACTAAAACCTACTACCCAGAGAGCAACCAAGGGTTGCCGACTGAGGAATTAATTACCAATCTGGTGGAATAGCTTCCTGCAAGTTAATAGGAAGTTATCCAGAGAAAATCTATCGATTGGGTATGGAGTTACAAAGGATCAGAGTCAGACGACCTACAATGGTTGTAATGACGACCACCTTTGCAGATATAGCCGTGGACAAAACTGATCATATTATCAATAGTGAAGACAATTGGGGCCAACTCAGTTCGACTTAAGAACTAGGCCATAAGTCTAAAGACTCTGCTAATCGGAATATTACTATTGGGGACAGCACATTTCTTAAGAAGAAATATCGTAATTACCGAAGACGGTGTGATGGTTTTCAGGGTCCACAGGTGTTCGCACCTTGGAAGAAAACTCAACGTCGTAAATTACGATTGAAGAAGTACATAGTTGTATGATAAATAGATGTAGTCCATGAACACTCAAATGCGGAATATAAATATTGAAGTGCCTCCCAAGCTTTAGACATCATCAAGTAACAGAGAAGAGACCTTAACAATATAATATTGTTTTTACGATTCTACCCTACTTTACCTATTTTACTTCACTCCTAGTAGTCATAAACGAAACGAGTAAAGTCTGAGCCTTCCTAGACAATCTTCGTCTACAGAAACGAATCTCGATTGGCCTAGACAATCTTGAAGTCTATCAAGTTGTCTCCGCCTAACAATATCTCTTCTTTTTCCGGAATCCATTGTTTTCCATTGTACTACATATTTCCATCCTTCCATTGGCATAAACCCAGAGCAATTCCTTTCATCTCCTTTTTTTCTTCCTTCAATGCTTCTCTTATTGCCTGAATTGTTTTGTCTCTTTCATTTGCCTTCTCAATTTCCCTTTTCTTAGTTGATGTGAATTGGATAACCTCGCTTGCCTCAAAGTAAGTTTTTGGTAATAGTGTTCGTGTTTTTTGTTTGATTCTTTCGTCTTTTTTCATTTGTGGTTTGTCGCTTGTAATCCTTGTGATAGCATCTGGCTTTCCACTCTCTTTGCCTAGTCGGTATTCGATTTTGAAGCTGTATTTGCTAAGGTATTCCATCCACCTTATCTGGTGGTTGTTCAGTTCTTTCGTAATCATGAACGGGACCAGATTCTTATGGTTGGTTAGAACTCGGACTGGATGGTCATTGTTCAAAACGTATCTCTTCCATTCCTTTAATACTTGAACTATTGCTAATAGTTCTTTGTTCGTAACATTGTAGTTGCACTCTGCGGGGGTCATTGTCTTTGATCGGTAAGATACTGGCCTCCATTTTCCGTCTTCGTATTATTGCGATAGTATGCCTGAGCATACATATTTTGAGGCGTCCATTTCGATCATTGTCCTTTAGTTTGGGTCGAAATGGACCAGTATAGGTGCCGATGTTAGATGCGTTCATATTGCATCATATGCTTTCTGTTCCGTTTCTCCCCATTCTCATTTCTTGTCTTTCTTTGTCAAGTTATAGAGTGGTTTTGCAAGCCTGACCAATCTCTCTATGAACCTTCAATAAAAGTTGCAGAATCCCATAAAGCATTGAACATCTGTTTTGTTGTTTGGTTTGGCCCAATCCCATATTGCTGCTATTTTGACTGGGTCGACCTTGATCCCGCTTCGATTGATGATAAATCCAAGGTATTCCGTTTCTTCTTTATGGAATTCGCATTTTGTTGGTTTGATCTTCATTCCTGATCCTTGTATTGCAGCCATGATATTGCTGATATCCTTCTAGTGTTGTTGCATGTTTTCCGAGTAGATGAGTACGTTGTCCAAGTATACGATGCAACATATGTCGAGGTACTTATTGAGTACCTTGTTGATCCATCTCTGGAATAAAGCCGGTGCATTGGTTAGCCTGAAAGGCATAACCAAGTATTCAAACATTCCGTATCTTGAGGCGAATATAGTCTTCCATTCATCTCCTGCCTTGATGCGTATATTATGGTATGCATCCTTGATGTCAAGTTTGGTGAAGTATTTTGCTGACCGTAGTCTATCCAGTGCCTCTCCAGTCAAGGGTAGTGTATATCGATCTTTCTTGGTAACCGAATTGAGGGCTCTGTAGTCTACACAGAGTCTCATTTTTCCATCTTTCTTTTTGACGAATAGTATTGGGGATCCTCCTGATGTGAAAGAGTCTCTAATCCATCCTCACTTTAGGTTTTGCTCAATGTACTGCCTAAGTTCTTCGAGCTCCGCTTCTCCTAGTGGGTATAACTTCTTGTAGGGAATCTCTTTTGTTTTTTCAGTTTTCTCGTCTTTGTCCAGCTGAATTTCGTGATCGATTCCTAGCCTTCAAGGTGGTAGCTCAGTAGCTTCCTCTTCTTAGAAGAGGTTTTTAAATTGATGATATTCGTTTAGAATCAATTCTTTCCATCCCTTTTTGCTTCGGTATTTCTTGCCTTGGATTGCTAGTTCCGTGCTGATATTGATTTTTGCTAGGACCGCTTTTTCGTCTTCATATATCCATTTGAGAATTCCAGTTGTATCTCCTCTTCGATAGTACCATCCAAAGGCTTGTGCTATGATCTCTTTGATCTTGATTCTTTTTGTGGTATCGGGCTGGTTTTGGTCCGTGCTTCCAAATCCCTTATCTTCTCTTGTGGTTTCTTCCAGTTGATCTACTTCGTGGAGATCCTCTTTGTTGATTTTTTCAATGATCAACTGTGCGATTCAATCGCCTTTTTGGACTTCATAGTCCTCTTGAGCCAGGTTGGCCAGGACCACTTTGATTTCACCTGTATAGTCGACGTCAATCACACCTGCCATTGTCATGAGTCGATGTTTGACTGCGAGACCACTGCGGGGTGCTATTCGTCCATAGGTACCTTCTGGTAGTCCGATGGCTATTCCTGTTGCTATCGTTGTGTTAGGAATACCAGAACCCGATACCTAGGAACCACCCTAAGTAGGATAATCCCACTCAGAATCAGGATCTCTGGTCTCCAACACCCTCCTCCGGCTCCCTTACGGGGCCCGCACGTCATCATATATATCAATCTCAGTTGTGTCCTGTGACTATATTACCACAGAATTGAAGGTGTTAGAATAACACCATATACGTCGTCGCTGTCTGTCCAACCGGATCCTGTTCGCAGGACATGTGAAAGAAGACATTCGGCTAGGTCTAAGAAGTAGAACGGAGTGATTCTGTCAACTACCTAGAGACCTACTTGGCTTCAAATACATGACACCTTGGGCATGGGCCATATGTAACGGGACGATTTCGCACAAAGAGATGGTATCAAATGGTAAAGGATCTCTACTAGAGACCAATATATTTACATCCACCAGAAGAGTCAAGAACTCCAAAAGACACTACCAAAGAAGCCAACAAACTTCACGGAGTGTTGCAACTAGGTTTCGGAACATGTCGCAACTATGGGGTGATTCTCAATACTACAATAGTTACTGAAACCTACTACCCAGAGCGCAACCAAGAGTTGTCGACTAAGGGATTAATTGCCAATCTGGTAGAATAGCTTCCTGCAAGTTAATAGGAAGTCTTCCAGAGAAAATCTATCGGATGGATATGGAGTTACAAAGGATCAGAGTTAGACGACCTACGATGGTTGTAATAACGACCACCTTTGTAGTTGTAACCGCAGATAAAACTGATCATTTTATCAATGGCGAAG
>NW_003299103.1:65257-160814 GCF_000151645.1 Tuber melanosporum
TAGGTGTAGGTAACCTACGGTGAACCGCAGCTGTCCCAGATCGGAATATAAATATTGAAGTGCCTCACAAAGCTTTAGACATCATCAAGCAACGGAGAAGAGACCTTAACAATATAATATTGTTTTTACAATTCTACCCTACTTTACCTACTATACTTCGCTCCTAGTAGTCATAAACGAAACGAACTAAGTCCGAGCCTTCCTAGACAATCTCCATCTACAAAAACCAATCTCCATTGGCCTAGTCAATCTTGAAGTCTATCAAGTTGTCTCCACCTAACACGTTACCTGCCTGTTAGCAGGTATCTTGATTCCTTCGTTGGCATACAGGTCGTGTCCTGCTGCCTCTTTGGAACCCTTGGTAGGCACTTTTGCCTCTTGGTCCAGTTTTTGAATCCGGACACTCTTATCTTGCTGCATCTCGGCGAACTTTGCATGCAAAGTTTCTTTTTCCGCTTCTCGTATCAGTGTCGAGTAGACCACAGGCGAACTGTTGAGATATTGTGTCGCGCATAGTTCGCTTGTAAAGGTCATCTTCTTCTCGTTCCAATCGATTGTCAGATTTTGTTTTCGCAACCATGGCATCCCGAGAACTATCTCATGGTTCTTGAGATCTGCTACCTGCAAGGTTGCCATTTCCCTATGGCTATCAATGTCCATAAGTACTGTCACCGTATGGGTTATAGGACCCATTGCGCTTGGCTTTCCATCCACTAGGTAGACTTGTCTCGCTTTCTTCGCTTCTTTAGTGTAGAGGCCGTATTTGTCGCAGATTTCCTTATCAATGAAATCTTCAGTAGTCCCAGAGTTGAGCATTGCATATATTGTTGTTTCTTCGTCTTCTTCATTGTATATCTTCGTCTTAATCATCACATAATCTCCATCCCCTTCTCCTCTTTACGTATGTAGTGCCGTGTAGTAGTTTGCTAACTTAATGAGTTTTCCAGGTCCACATCTTGGGTCTCCCAGACCACCGTTTACTGGGGACCCTCATTGTTTTCCGCCGGTGAATCTTCTGCAATCATTTCGCCAATGTTGCTCCTCTTTTGATTTTGGAAGCGATTATTTCCAGTAGCTTTGGTGCCTTGGTATCCACTATCAGGTTAGCTTCTGCATTCTCGTATCCGATGTCCTGCTTTTCCGCACCTTAAGCAGAGTTTCCCGTTCATTCTTCTGGCGTATTCTTCCTTAAACAGGTTCAGAGTTGGTCCTGCTCTTGATTTGTCCAACTCCATTGGCTCGCCTGGTGGTAATGCTCGACTTTCACCTCGAGCTGCTAGCTGTTTGAAGGTTCCATCCACATTCCTGGATAATTGGACCACTCTGTATGCTATAGTGTTTTCCGAGTTGCTTCGAACCATGTTTAGTTTGCTTTCCTTATTGATCGCCCATCTTGCAAATCGTTTTGCTGTTGTATAGCGTAAGTCAGAGATTCCCCATGCCTCTCAGAGTCTCTCACAGCAGTTTCTTAGGAGGATGATGTAGAGAGTAGCATCATCAAACTCGGCCTCGTATTCCAATAGTCAGCATTTGTTCCAGTACGCCGAAAAAGTTTGTTTTCCTTATTGGAGTTTTTTCAGCTTTCGTCTTACTGTCTCTTTGGCGTTGGAATCCCCGAATTGCTCGAAGAGTATCACCTTGAACTCTTCGTACGTGACCCATTCCCCCTGTTTCCTTCTATCTTAGAAGGACATGATCCATTGCCCCGCGAGTCCTCTTAGGAGAGATTCCACATATGGAATCTTGATCTCATCGTGGTGTTCTCCATATCTCTTAACGGCAAAATACTCTTCGCATTGTGCCAAGAATATTCATAGCTTGTCTTCCGCTCCTTCATATGTGTCGGGTTCTTTTGCTTTCGGTCGTTGGATGTTTCCTTGTTCTGTATTTCATGTTGCTGCTAGAAATACCTAAAACTGATTCTCAGTCATTCCTAGTATACTAGTGACTGGTACTAGCGCAGCAGGGGCCGGTGGCCCAGGTACTGCTGATCCCAACATTCTCTCGGGTCGTGGAGTTCCTGCTGGATAGCTATCGACTGGTGATCCTTTCTCTGGGGTTACTGGGCTTGTTGCCCTTGAGGGCTCTGCTGAAACGTGATCTAGGTCGTCACTAAATCCCTCTAGGTTGAGGTTTTGATCGTTAATGTCGATATCTCTCTCCCTATCTGGGTTGAAGGATACTGTCTTGTATCGTTTGGCATCGCACTAGGTAACGCTTTGTAATGTAACGATCCCATCTTGGATGGTTAGGTTTTGGCGACGGGAAACGATACTTCTCTTTTTCTTCTTCTCTTCTTCTTTGTCTTACGATAGCACTAGGACTCTGCCTACGTTACTGATAGTACAAGACCTCTGTCTTCTATTGGGAACACCTATCGTAAACTTTCTCTAACTCTTCTTTGTAAAGAACTTTCCTTGGCATAGCGATAACATTGCAATAAAGATAACGATCGTAAAGGTGTTTTATATTCGTTAAAGTAATAAGTAGGAAAAGTACTTAGAATAAAGCGTGAAGAACCTATCCTCCTCAGCTGCATCGGCCTCCTTATATAGTATTCTTCCCACCTGTAGTCATGTTACCCAAAGTGGTCACATGTGTGAAACCAAATCATAATAAACTAGTCATGTGACCAAAATAGTCACATGCTCAAAACCCATGACCTCATAGTGAGGTCATGTACAAAAACTCATAAACCAATCATAATGCAATAAACAAGTCATATGACTCGACTGAGCCATATGCGTGAAACCCATGACCTCATAATGAGGTCATGTGCAAAACATAAATCATATGTGCAAGGCATACCCGCAAGGCACACTCACAAGGCACACTTGTCAGGTGCACGTCCCATGACTCATATTTGAGCCATGTGCGAAAGCATCACAAATCCCACACATAACAAATCATATGACTCGAATGAGTCATATGTGTGAAACAATAACATACCTGTGACTCATAACTATGTGTCACATGAAAACCTTTTCCTCGTCAAGCCACATTCGTGACATCGTTATTGAAGGTGTTTGTACCACTGGATCTACACTCAAGTCTACAATTATACTTTAAGCAGAAGAGTTTGTAGCGGAGTGGTTCAAGAAAGTTAGAGGTATACCAGAAGATATACTTTTTGAATGCTCACATAATGGCTAGACCGATAAGAAAATGGCAATAGAGTATTTGAGACAAAACTTTAGAAAAGACAGTATTACAAAACAGAAAGCGAGAGACGAGTATCAACTTCTACTAGTTGATAGACATAGCAGCCATGTCAATATACCATTTCTTGACTTCTGCATTTCACAAAAGATCATTTCCTATTACCTACCTCCCCATACAACTCATCAATTGTAGCTATTAGATGTTTGCATTTTTAGTCACTATAAATACCAGTATCAAAAGGAACTAACATGCTACTTTGAAAGACATGAATACAGAATGTCAAAAGGGAATTTTTATAAAATTCTCATAGTTACCTGCAGAGCTTCCTTCACATCAAGTAATATTCAAAGTGGATTCCACAATACTGGCCTTGTTCCTATCAACAGAGACATTATACTTGCAAAAATTCAAGTCTTGCCTTCCAAATCACCAACACTTCATTCAACTTTCACAAGTTCCAACTAACTAGACCCCAATTCTACTTCACCATTACCTAATCCCTTGAGTGCTCTCTCAGTCCAACAAATTGATGACCTTCATGTACTGCAAAACAGAATAGAAATTGAAAAACAGGAACTAATTGCACTTGCAACTCTGCTGACAAATGACCCACAGGAGTGGGGACTAAACAAAATAGTTAGCAACCTAGCCCTTACTGCAAACTGGGGACTTACTGAGATTGAAGAAAAAGAGCAGCAAATTCAGAATCTGAAACAACAGTTAGCTGATATTCATCATAAGCATAGAGTAAATTGAACAAGAATACCTACCTTGGGAAAGGCTTGGATAGATTGAGATAATATTGCCTACTTTTTTGAATCTCAATCAACAGAGGAGCGTAAGGCAGCTAAGTGGAAGTACAATCATGCGACAAGCTTGGTTGCTGTAAGAAGTAAGAAGTTAGCTGAATATATTGAGAAAAGAAAAGAGACAGAGAAGTTAGAAGAGGAAGGAAAGTTACCTAAGCACCGTAAGACAAGTGCTACCCTGTGAGAGGAGGAAGGCCATCTTACACATCAGATATCTGAGGTGGAGCAGAAGGTTGAGAAATTTCACAAACACTATCAAGATTTGGCCTTTAATGTGGAAGCTGAAAGTGAAGATTTTCTTGGAGGTCCTGAAGTGGAAATCGTCGGTGGCTTTGAGGCAGAAGGAGCAGAAAATTTGGGGAAGGAAGCAGGGGCTGATGGAGCCCCTGCTCCAAGAGATATGTCTTTGAATCTGCCGCTTGATTTGTAGTTTAAACTTCAGGAGTAGACAAGCACTCCTGAGGTGGTTGTAATGTTGGTTGTTATGTGGAGAGAAGAAAAGAGAGAAAAATAATAAAATAAAGGCCCTTGTCCATATCAGGTAGAATCACATGCACCATCCATGCCAAGACATGCCACGCCTCGCTGAGGGGTCTGGCGGTTTATGGAGGCATTTGCTGTGCTTGGAGCACAGCTACGTTCCTCACTTTTGTTGTATTGGTTGTTGTCGAGTTGATCCGAAGTGCCTAGAACCACACAAGTATGATGCTACTATTTTATACCCACTATAAAGTTGGTGACCAGTGATCAAGTTTAACCTGCAGCATAATCCCTGTTCCGGACGAAAACACCCTCTGGCACTTGTACTCGTACCTGCGTCGTACAACGAATGTCTCGGATTGAACAGCGTCTTGCTACGCCACTTGTAATACCTGTAGATAATGTGGCCTTTCCTGCTTTATTCAAAGTTCACAGGTGCATTCCATAACTTTGCCCTGGGTTGAGAAATTGTCCCAACTAAGAGTCCTATCAACGGAACAACAATCCCCCAACTTTTCTTTTTTTTTTTATGATGTGATGCATATTTCTTTGTCTGCCATTATGCTTGAGCAGCCGTTGCTTTGGTCCCGGACAGGGAGCCCAAGCCCAGCGTTGTACTTGTAGGGCCATATGCATCACCCGTCTCACTAAACCCGAATGAACTTAGGTTAGCAACAACAAACAACGTGCCACTATTGGATCCCGCCCGACTTAAGCCTCAACACCCCCTCCAACCTAACTACCATATCTCCTCCGCATCCAAAGGAAGGATAACGCCAGCCACTGATACGCCTCTCATAGCACTACCCCACGCATCTCAATCGGTTCATTTTTCTTTCCATCATACCCAGACTCCACCTGAAACTGTATATTCAAATCTCTGATTATTGTTATCTCCTATCCGACTTAAAGTGACACATTTCCCACGTTTCTCATCCCCTTTTCTTCCTCCTTGTCCGATGGAAATCGTGAATCCCGAAGAGTACGAGGCGTCCCATGTTCATCGAGTGTATGAGAATATCGCACCTCATTTCTCCGCTACCCGTTTCAAGGTACATATTTATTTATTTTCCCATAGTCCCTCCAGCCCCTTCATTTCTATAGGGCCTATAAGGCATTGGGGTATGGGTTATCGATTTATTTTCCAATAGTTTTCTCTTTGCTCACTGGTGTGACTTTAGCCCTGGCCGATTGTGGAGAGGTTTCTCTGTGATCTGCCGATCGGTGCTGTGGGTTTGGACGTAGGGTGCGGAAACGGGAAGTACTTGATGGTCAATCCGAATGTCTTCATAGTTGGTTCAGACAGGTCAGTTGTCAAGTGCGAAAAACCTCCCACTTCCCTTTTTCTTCTCTTCCAATCCTATTCTATTCCATCACTGCAAGGATGTCTGTCTTCTGTGATACCGGTCTGAACTTAACTGACCGCTGTTATTGGGCCCCCTAGGTCGCCATCTCTTATTGGGATAGCTCATGGCCGGGAAATACAGGATTCAATTGTGGCTGATGCTTTGGATCTCCCGCACCCCGACTCTCGTTTTGACTTCGCTATCAGTATAGCGGTCATACACCATTTCTCCTCGCTGGAGAGAAGACGTCACGCGCTCAAGAGCATCCTTGCTACCTTGAAGGCGCCCAACAATAACACTAATGGTGGGAGGGCTCTTATCTACGTATGGGCCTTAGAGCAAAAGAATTCCAGGAGAGGCTGGGATGAGGGGGATCGGCAAGACGTCTTTGTGCCCTGGGTTATGTCCAAGCAGTTCTCCAGTGCGAAGGCCGAAGGCAGCCATCAGAATCCTCAAGTTTTAGATCCCTGTAAAGATACACCTGATGACAAGGGCCGAGATGCGACGAATGGTGGGGGAGTTGGACAGGAGGAGATGGGTGAGGAGAAGAGCAGGGATGAGAAGCTCACGTATCTGCGATATTATCATCTCTATCGTAAGGGAGAATTGGAAACTGACATCGCCCGTGCCGGAGGCAAGCTCCTAGAATCAGGTTATGAGAAAGACAATTGGTGGGCAATATGCAGTCCTGCCAGGTGATGGGTGGAGGGGGAGGGTGAGAGGTGGGAGGTGGGATGTAGCAATGAGTCTACGTGTGCACGACATTTAAAATCTGTCATAGCGCGCCCACTCAAGGGTCGGTTGTTTCCAACGCTTCTGCCTCTTGCCTCAATGGTGTGAAAGCCCTCAAGACTGTTTCAAATGCGGCCTGGAGAAAGAAACAAAAAAGAGAATATGAGGAGAGAAGGAAGCCTGTACGGCAAAGCAGTAATAGTTCACCCAAACAATAGTCAAATCATATACTGGCTTAGATTCCAGTCTTGTTCGGGCGTTTCTATTGGGGGTCGAGCTTTTGTGCCTCATTTAACATTTAAAATGCGCGCGGCCCGCGATATATTTTTCTAAAGACAGAAATATCATATCAACCAATCCTGGTTTGTTTGTTTTTCTTTCTTTCTTTTTTTTTTTTTTTTTGCCAGTTGTTTGATTGCTGAACCTAACCTGCCATACTAGGTCCAGGCCTTGAAAAAAAACTAGGTTTTGACCAAAGCAAAATTCGTATCATATCCCACCATAAAAATATTTTAGGCCCGAACAGATGGAGAGGCAAGGCAGACAGACAAATTTATAGAAAGGGGAAAAAGAAAAGAACAAATCTCGCTCATCTCTACTCTACTCTATGCCATACTCCTTGTTTGTTTGTTTTTGATGCCTCATAGAAAGGAAAACATGCCAATGCTGATGCGTAAAAAAGAAAAAGAAAGAAATCTGTAGTGACTCGGAGATCCCCCCAAACGATTTATAATAAAACCAAACAGAAAACAACAAACAAAAGAGAAAAGAGAAACAAGAAAGAAGCCAAAAACTCACCAATATGATTTCGCCTTAGATTCCTGTTGCCGCCCGGTCCACCATTCCCCAATGTACCATGAAATTTATGACAAAAGAAATGAAAGAGAACCAATGAAGAAAGAAAGAACCAAGTCAGACCATTATGACCCTATTTCAAGAAACAATCTAGCAGGGATGGAAAAGAGAATCAAAATAAGGGAACGCAAGAAACCGGGAGAACCGAAAATGAGAACAATCTAGTGCAACAGAATATTTCCAAAAGAAAGAAGAAAAACACCCACCGGAGACTCCCGAATGAACTCACCATTATCCCCACGCATTGCCGTTACCGTGCGGCCAGCGTCATCCGGAAATTATTATTATTATTATCACGCAGCACCCTGGCTCTCTGGTGCGGAGCCCGCCTCCGTTGGGGGTGCCGACGGCCCGGTAGCGGAGTTATTCGTGCTCCCGGAATTCTGGCCCTTACGTCCGGTCGTTCCCACGTTACCAGTTCTCTTTGGCTGAGCGTCGAGGGCGATGTTGCTGAGGGAGAAGGGAACGACGCCAGCCCGACGAGCCATTTCCCGTTCTCCAAGTTGCCAATGCATGGCCTCAGCAGCTCTCCAGGGGATCTCCATCTCTCTGGCTACCAGGGCCCACATATCTGCCTTGAACCTGTCGCTTGCCCACTTGCTTGTTAGCGGCTATATCATGGATGTTCCGGGCGTTGCTTTCGAAGATTTGAGAGGGATCTTTGATTGGTATGGGAAGGGAAGGAAGGGAGGGAGGGGGGGAATGAGTAAAGTTGGGCATATGTACTCGTGCGGCCGAATTGGAGCCGGACACTTTGTATAGGAATTGTCACCTCAGGTGTCCGTCTTCAACTCGACCGCGTGAGCATACATATATGCTTGCCCATCCCGGTAGTATCCGGAAATCTTGGCGTTCCCTCTGGCCTGAACCATGCCAAGACTTCCAGACATCTCTATTTGTTTTTTTTTAAATCCTTCAATTGACAATTCTGGATACTTTTGGAATGGGCAAGTATATACAGTATAATACATAATATATTATACAAGCGCCCTGGGATACGTTTTCGTATCCACCAAAGTTTGGTGTGCCAGTGTACGAAACTAGCCTCGGAGTACTTGTATATATATTATACATATACACGCCCACGCATACGTATATGTTTATGTGCGTACCTCTCATACAAGCGGGCAAGCCTGTCCTTGCGCTCCTCGTCCCATTCCGGTCTCCTCTCGAGGTAGTTCTGGTAATGCAAACGACAGGAAATTGCCGAGCGTCCTGGAAGCTCCCGGCTAATATCCTCCCATTTGTGGCCTCTGCCCCTCAGGTCAATGATTTTGGCATCCTCATCTGCGCTCCATTTGCTCTGTTTTTTGGCCGGTGACGTCTGCGCTACATCCGACAGGGGCCGTTTCGTCGAGGGTGAGGGGGGTGGAGGAGGGAGTGTATCCTTCTGCTTGGGAGGCATTGGAGAAAGAAGGAAAGCAATGGATGCCAGCGAGAAGGCTTGACTTTGCAAGTACGCTTGGCTCGCCTACGCGGTGGCTTGGCAGTGACGATGCAAGGACAGGGTAGTGGTAGTTGTGGTAGCTCGTCGTTGGTAGGTGCGGTGATAGTAGAGGTGAAGGCGGTCAAGATTCGAAGGATTGTTGTTCCCTTACTGACTTGGAGCAACGAGAGATAGTGAAAAGAGATGGTAGCGGATGAGAGTGAATCGCTTGAGATGAGATGATGTGTGGTTGCTGCGGGCTTTATGGGGGGGGGGGAGGCTTTGTAGGCTTTGTATTAGAAGCAAACGGGAGGCGCGTCTGAAGGTCGCTGAGAGCGACGGTTTATTCAGAAGGCACGTCCCGTGATTGGGCGGCCCCTCATTAGCATCTGAAGATGGCTAGGCTATCACAGGAGCAGCAGCGGGATGCTTGGTGAGAAGAAGGGTTGAGCAAGCTCCCTCTCCCGGGAGTGACAAGGATTCAAACCTCCATCGGATTTTTTGGCTGGCGAGGTGGTGTGCAGTAGATGCTGTGAGGTCCTGAGTCAGTTTTCTTCCTATGGATACTCTACAATAGTTCGCCTTTGGTACGAGTATGTGAGCGGTTTTCCCTGGGCGTAAAAGAAGCCTCCAATTGGCGAGTGTAAACCAGCATCATATAAGCCATTCGGGAGGGTTTAGGGGCTTTTCTCGCTCCCTCCTTTTCTTCTTCCTAGACAGGAAGCCTAGCTAGGTGGGGGGGCAGTGGGAGATGTCCTGATTGAGTTCAGTGTCTAAATGACTTAGAATTGGTGATTATGGTAACCAATTGTCGAAATCCGCCACTTCTTTTCACGACTTCAGGGGCATGGAAAGTGACGTATAGCAACCAGGGGTTCTGGCTGGCCCTCTTTCCAAAGGAAAAAATACTCAAGTGCGCCCCAGGCTGTTTGGCGAATTGTTCTCCTCCTCCCATTCTGGTTGCCTGGGCAGTAGCAGGAAGGGGACACGGAAAGCAAGCATGGGGAGAACGCTCTGATTGTATGATACTGGGTCACTTACCAGATCAGTTAGCGCCCAATGTTTTTTTGATCCCGGTACACTATGATGGCCCGAGATTCGTGTTGCACCTGTTTCATTTCCAGGTTAATCCTTTGAATGGGGGCAGCTGACGGTCTAACGGAAGCTTGGGGTAAGCGTCAGTACTACTATACGATATATTATTATAACCACTAGAAGGCACAGGACAGTACCACAAAGGGAGAGTCGTGCAAGAGAGATGCGATGAACGGCTGACCCATGCACACAACAGGAAATAGGCTCAAGAAGGTTTTCCATGCAAACTACCATTTCCTAAAGCACTCAGGCAGGATGAGCTAGAATTTCGAGAGGAAAGGGAGGAAAACAAGAATAACAGCAACTACCATACCGGTACTGATAGAGCGTCATTGAACATTGGTCCATGCCTAGACAGCATTCTAGAAACAATGGAAAGGGAAGAGGGAGAAATTTTTTAAGAAAAGCTATCATACCCCTCCCTAGTGATGGTCACGGAGAAGGACTCCCTGGGGAGGTTTTTTTCTATTTGCTACAGTGCATCAGCCATTAGTTGCATTCCTCAAGTCAGCGAAGCAAGTTTTACGGCAGCAGAAGAGTCAGCCCGATACCGGTGGCGCGCTCGGTTCAGTTAGAGTCAGTAGGATATCTTCTCCACCCCCCTTCCCACCCCACCTCTGCTCTTCCCCTCCACTGCCCGCGCCACTACACATTGACATTTCCACGGGTTGACCCTGTTCACCAGAACCACAACCAAGTTATACCACTACGAGTATACCAGTACATACGCCACTATAAACTATAAAAAAAAACCCCCAATGAATCGGGAGACACAGAGAGAATGCCTGCGGTAGTACTCGTACCGTGATAACTCACCACCATTTGCACCTCCCGCTTGATCTCGATCTCTGTAACGCGCAATCTATTCTCTACTTTTTTCCTTTTTTCCTTTTTCCTTTCATTCTTTCCTCCTGCAAAAGGCCCTAGCCCGTATTCTTTCCATTGTGGAATGGACGAGTGAATGGGCGAATGTAATAGTACGTATGTAGTCCCACGTACCCCAATTAATTCTTACAAGGGGTAACCAGGCTTTTGGCCCCCAAAAAGCAAAATAAGACAGAGAAACACATGATAAGGAGGGAGGTATTATAAATTGGGAAATTTTAAATGCAGCAATATAAACGATCGGCCCAGGGACTGTTCCGGTCAAGCTTCTAGAAGGTTTAAAAAAATTTTGAAGGAACAAAAATGGTGGTAGGGGCTTTTTTCTTTTTCTCTTTTAATTTTTTTTTTTTGCTGCAGACTACCCTGTCCATTTTTACTAAGAGCCAGTCTTGTGGGAAGTCGATCCATAGGGTTGGACGGTGGTACTGTACCTTACATCAATTGTTCCATGGAACTTCCAGGATAAAACGGATGGTGTACCGTATCATAATTGTATTTGGGATGGCGATAGTGTCATACCGGCAGCACTGGTTCCGTTCTCTTTTCCCTGAGTTAATTTATTGTACAGTACGTATGATACTGTACGAGTACTCGCACCTCTTGTATCATAACATATCATAACATATCATACTTACTCCCTTCTTCCCTCTCCCCTCTCCCCTAACTCCCCCGCCCCCACTACGGGTATCTCTCCCTTCCCTTGACCCTACCATTCCACGCGTGACACCTAGGGGTCCGGCGGCGGGGGCAAGTCACCGATCCTCACACCCCCCTACCCCTCTATCAGGCCTTTTATTTATAAATATCACACTTATTCAATTTCATAACTTTCTGTTTGCTCTAATTCTGCTTCTTGCCCTTCGCGGGTTCTCCGTTCATTCGCTTTCATCTGATTTTCCATTTTAATAACCCAAAAAATTGGCATTCCCCCCCCCTTCCCGCTGCACTCTCTCCCCGTCGGTAACGTATGTGGTCCACCTAATCTGATTGGCACTCTAATAACAGGGTTATATCCCCGCTTGTTATTATAAAGTCCTGTACTTACCCTTTCTTAAAGCATTTCTTTTTTCTTTTTTGGACAGTACCTGGCCCCCGCAGAAGCAACAGCCGTGGCACAAGTTAGGCAAGTAACCATTGTACAAGTGTGTAGTTTAGGCATAAATGCATCTTATATATGTATTGTACCCCGGTGAATGAACGGAAGCGAATAAGAAGAACCCTCTTGGGGCTTGGCATTGATACAATTGTTGTTATACGTCAGTGTCGATGGACCAGCTAGCTAGCTGTCTATCTACTGGTATCAGTTGGATTTCACTTTACGCAGAGAAATCGCTCTTATGTGCATTAGCATCGCTGGCTCTCCCGCCTATGATATGATACTTATCATGCCGTTGGGAACTTTGTAAATTCTGACAGGTTAAATATATGTATGTACTTTTAGATGCATTACATCCCATTGTATGATTGTACTAGTACACTTGTACTCGAGTACACCACCACCCCGCCCCACCTCTCTTCACAATCACAATCCTTCCCCCCCCCCAATCCCCGAAACCCCATACTTCCAGACCTGCGGGCGGTGCTACTGGAAGGCAATTTAGGAATGATCAAATGCCTCCAAAACATCTAACACGAGCGAGTGGGCAAAGACGGGTCAGGGGCCGGAAGAGATTCAGTTAATTTTTAGTCCCTTCTAGTTCTTTCCACCATCCCCGCTCGTTCATGATGAGATGTGCTACACACATAAGGCCCAAGGCAGGTAAGGCGGCGTCAAAGGTTGAGGTTGATTGGGTCCACAAAAGTGCAGATTTCGCTTTGCGGTTTCCGGTAGATTTAGAAAACCCTTTTTTTTCCTTCACCCCACCCTCGTCTAGTATCTTTACTTTTTCCTATGATACTTCAATTCCTTACCGGTACGAGTTTGCAGTACTCTTGGCTTGTTCCGATACCGTGAAAACCCTTGAAATCCACTATCAGATCATCAGCAGGCTCGGCGCGTCAACCCGAGATAGGTTTAGTTTTGGCAGGTCGATATTGTAGAATCGCGAAAACGGGTTAATAAGATCCAGCACAGGGGGTGTCTTATTTCGTGTCAATGAGACGCTAACCCTTCTCAGGATCCCCTATCTCCGGATCTGGAGATTACAGGGCTGGCGGAGATGGCGGATTCCAAGAGTTTTTACGCTATCATACCCTATCATACTTGTGCCTAGGGGAAAACTTGAGCAACAAAGTGGAAAGGAAAAAAAAATTTTAAGGTCAAAAACTTGGCATAAATAATTCCTTTTGTGATAAGTTTCTCTTTTTCCACGAGTTACATCATGGCATTTCCCGGTTGCACACAAAAGCCCCACATTGAACCTCGTACGATCGTTAAGTTACCCTCCAGGGCCCCTCTTCCCTCTCTCCCGTTCCTCGGAACAAGCTTAGCACCCTGTCCGCAATTCTCCCTCTACTACATGCCCCAAGTCACTATTCACACCCCATCCCTAGCTTCCAGTTTCTCGACAATTCTTCTTCTTCTCGACCTTTGGCCTGCCAACAGGTAACAATTGCCGGCACATTCAAGCATTAACTCAAGTGCATATACAACAAACTCAGGCACGAGCTAGGGCAAAAACTGCAACAAACGGAACACCACGGAAGAAGACAGAAACAACACTTCCTTTTTTTTCTTCTTCCCCCTCCAACGAACCGAAAAACAACCTCATCGTCACATCGCCGGTACCAGACGGCAACGAGAGACAGGGGCAACGAATATCCAGATCCAATGAGTTTTTCAACTACTGCAGATATTCCGATCAGAGTCACGTCTGATAACGCTGCTTCCGAGCGCCGTGTCACCCCCTCGTGGACCATTTCTGAGCTCAAGAATAAGCTTGAACCCGTCACTGGCATCCCTCCGCCTTCACAGCAACTCACGCTGCGCGTGCCACATGCTCCCCAGCCTATACCCATCTCGAGCCATGACGAGGAACACACGCAGATAGCAGCCTTTCCTCTTCAGCCTTACGTTGAACTACACGTATGATGGCCCTCTCCAATCCATTATGCTTTTTTCCCACTTCCCACTTGCCGATCCGCCACCTTTGAGAGGTATTCTAGTTGCTCCCTCCTTTTTCGATGCTACCCTGCTACCCTGCGTCTGCCGAGTATAACCTCGCGGACGCACTGCATATTTTTCTCGTCTACACTTTCCATCCCAATCGCCCATAGTTGCTTTTTTTTTTATCCCTCTACTTTTCACACAAGATCTTATCCATTCTTTTGCTTTTTCCCTTACTCCCACGACTGCCCCCTGACCGTAACCACTTATTTTTCGATTTTTCCTTGACTATCTGCTACTTTGTCTTGTGCACGGTGTTCCTTTTTATACGCCGAAAAGAAAAAGGCACCTCACTCCGGTTGTCACGCAACCTACTACCCTTGCTTCCCGTTGTCTCAGAAGGAGAGAAAAATGAGAAATGGAGCCAACGGGACAGATGGGAAAAGCAAACATTCCGATTTGGCGCGCCGTTTTCTGACATTTGTTTCATATATACGCCAATAGGTTGCGGATTCGCGTCCGCTCGCAGCTCGCCCCAATTTCGTGGATACTACTAGCATTGAGAAGTATGTGATGCCGGAGGAGGAGTACGATAAGCTCCAGGACAGCGTCCTTGCTTGGAAGAAGCGAAATAAGCTCGGCCGGTTCGACCCGGATAAGGAGGAGAAGGATCGGATGGAGCTGAGGAGGCAGTATGACGAGGTGGGCGCTAGAAAGATAGTGGTAGGTGCTAGATGTCGGGTTGGAGCATCGGATCTAGATCGCAGAGGTACGATCAGGTACGTTGGGGAGGTCAATGAGATTCCTAATGGTGGAGTATGGGTTGGCGTAGAGACAGACGAGCCAACAGGTAAATACAAATTCCCCTTCTTCCTCTCTTTCCCCCTCAGTTTTCTAGTGCCACATCCACACAACATGGGAGAAAAGTGGGACACGCGCACATTATTTCCTTCTAGAAGTTGACTTTGTTTCCGTGTCGCAGGGAGGAACGACGGATCTATCCAGGGCAAGTTCTACTTCAAGTGCGAGGCCAAGCATGGGTCCTTTGTGAGACCTGATCGCATTGAGGTTGGGGATTTTCCTGTGATTGACGATCTGGACGGTCTGGAGGAGATATAACACTCCAAATGGTATAGATTTAATTAAACGCGTGCTAGCCTTTTTCCATTGCACGGCGTAGCAAATATCACTATCAAAATAAGATAAAAAAACACTCCACAGGATGCCTACTCGTACCGTAAGGGCTTGCGGGCGCTGCAACTTTTTGGGGTGTGCTTCTTGGGATGGCGTCGCGGTGTTCGGTGTTCGGTGTCTGGTATGCACAGGGTGTATATTATCCTTTCGGTACCTTGTTTTATCCCACCCAGATGTGGGGCCTGACGTCTGTTATTTGGTACTCGTAACAGGGGCCAGATCACCTTGTGCCACCGGTACTATATACCGGCACTGCCGTAGAATCTCGTGAAAATTCACCATTTCCGTTAGCCGGATCCCGTGACAAAATCTCCCAAGAAAGATTAGCGTTTTCCTGACACGGCACAAGACCAGCGCTCAGAAGGTGTTGGACCCGGTATTCGCTGATTCTGTTATTGTACTCGTAACCTGTCAAACCAAACCTATCCTGGGCTGGAGAAGATGGTTGATTGCACGAGATTTTACGGTACTTGTATACTAGGTACCGGTACCCGAGTACGAGTAAAGCCGGCCCGGTCGAGTTCCGGTAGTTCACACGCGACTCGCCTGTCGCAGGTCAGTCACGATGCCCGTATCACGTCATGTCATACAGTACCGGTGCTATATGCGATTGCGGTCTAAAAAACGGGCGTAGGGATTGTATGTAATTCGGAACGAGGGCGAGTGGAGTTCGGTCGGAGGGAGTCAAGACATTTTATCCTACTGTACCGGCAAGGGGAGGGAATCGGTTACAAGTATCTAGCTGTAGTTTCTCCCCTCTCTCTCCTCTCTCCTCTCCATCGTACTCGTACTCGGGTATGGATGTGGGGTGACGGGAAAGCCAGGGATTAGGGGGGTATCGAAGCTTCTAGTAATTTCCATGCCAAACCCATCCATCCTCTTACGGTATTTCTTGTGAGGGTGCAGTCCATAGAAGGGTCAGACCCCCGGAATCCCTGGCTGCCCGGTCACCCACGCCCAAGGGCGAGCACGAACGATACCCACAAACTCCCCTTTGCTCCAGCCCGATAGTACTCGAACCGGAGTGCGCTCTCATCACTGGGATACACAGTACTGTACTAGTACAAAGCGCCTTTAAGCCTCATCAAACACCCCTACATGTGGCACCAGGGACAAATATGGGCTGGTGTTGTACTCGAGCACTCGCACTCGACGTCTCGGAGCGTGAGTTACGAGGCGGTGTCCCCGGGTTACGGTAGTTCCATCAAAAATGCAGCGCCGTGAAGCTATCGATATTCATAAGCGGATCATCCAACATATCCGTTTCCCATTCCGGAGAATTTTTAAAGAGGGTCGAGCACCTCGCTCCCATGGCTTGATTGGCCCAAATCGGGGTCGAATCGTGGGGTAAGCATGGCCCAGCCACTCATCGCCAAATCTTGGTCCGGTACTCTAGTACTGTACTCGCGCGGCCGAATTGAAGCCGGTCACCCTCATGGAGTAGTTATCTGCGAGCCAATAAACGCGTACTGTACTAGCAGTGATCTAGAGGATGCCAAGATGAGTCGTGTGGCAGGATATACTCGAGCGCCAGAGGATAGGTCGGCTTTGTGAATAATCCGTCGGTCCGTCGATATCTCCTGTTACATCTCCAATTCTACGCTCCAGAGCTATTCCTATACTGTAAGCGACAGGACGCCAGCATCACATACAGGAGGGGCCGGAATGGTCTCCTGGAGGGAGCAGCAACTCTAACGCTCAGGTGGCACGAAAATATGTCATATCAGACCTATGCGGGTGGCTGTCGCCCATACACGAAATCTCCATGTACCCTTACCGGTACTTGGGGATCCGTAATATGTTTCGGCGCACCGACTTCGATCCGGCCGCGCGAGCGCTGTGCTTGTACTCGTACAGTGCTCGTACCTGGCTCTCGCTAGATTTTGTCATCGTCGTCGTCGTACTCGAGTACCGCACCGCACCGCACCTGTACTCGAGTACTTCTAGACCCCACCTGCTCATTATTACTACCGACTGGGCTGCCAAGATTCACACTCCGAAAAGCTCCACAAATGGCCGCCATGAAACTGTAGCGCTGGTTTCTCGGCCCCGGAAGGAATTGTCCTTGTGAGGTTTCTGAGCTACATTTTTTTGTTGTGGCTTTCTCCTGATGGTTTTCTTCTTCCTTCCCCACTATGTTATGGTGAGGTGAGGTTGGATTACGGTCCTCCGGATGGCAAGCACCGGTACTGCAAGGCAATGTTGCACTCGGTGGAGGCTTGTTCCTGCTTGCCTGCTGGCTGGCTGTATGGTGGTACGGCTGCAGCTGGTGGTAATAAGGGACAGTACTGTACTGTACTCGTACTGGCACAAGTAACTACGAGTATAATACAAAGTAGGAGTTGCAAGTGGGTACGGCGGTAGTCTACGCTACCGTTGCGATACGCGCCGGTAATTTAGTACTCAAGTAAGTAAAGAGTAGTTTGTAGTCTGGTTAGAAAAAGGAATTATAGTGAACCGCCCGGGATGTGCTCGCTTAAAGAAAGTCCATCCATCATGATCCATCACCAACCGCTACCATCATCTTCACCTCCGAACACCCCCGGCCGGCCCCCTTCCCCCCCATCCCATCTCATCCTACCCTCACTCCATGCTACACTACCCATCCCCATCCGCCATCTCATCCGTCCATCACAAAGCTTTGCAACAAACGACGGCGCTAGTATACTATCTATACTTATCACGAGAAAGAAAAGAGACAAAAAAATCCCTAACCGAAGCTACGCGGCGCGCAGTCACTGCCGTATCATACATCAGCCACGTCAAAAAAAGAAAAGAAACTGTCAGCTAATGACGTCGAATAGCTCCCGGAATAAATACCGTACCGGTATTCCCCCCTTCCTTCTCAAAGTGAAAACGATACCCTACGAGTAACCTGAGAAAGGAAGCGAGAGTGTGTGAGAGAAGGTTTTCGGATTGTAGCGGAATGAGGGGACGTTCTGTCTGTCTGTCAGGAAAATCAGTCAGTCAGTCTGTTAGTCTACCAAGCCCGGTACCGGTACTTGGTCGACTTGTCCACTGACTTACTTCACATGTTCCACATGTCACGTTTCAGGTTATTTTTTTTCTTCTGCACTCTACTGATTCATTATTTGGTGGCGCTTGATTGGATGAATGGCCGGACTCGGTTTAGCTTAGTAGTTAAGGAAGCGACCGGATAGGTTACTCGATTTGGGTGGGTTAAAGTGCGTGTAGCTGGGGTTGGGAGGTGCAGCCAGTGGACTTGGTAGGGCACTGCGAGATTTGTAAAGGTTTTTTTTTGGTGGAGAAGTGTGGACAAGGAGAGGGAGAGGTGCAGTCTCTTGGGGTGCTTTTGGAGGAGAAAGAGTTGGAGGGAATCAAGTTATCATACTAAGAAAGAGATGGGCAGGTTATGGTGCGGTGGGTCAGGCTATAGGTGAGTTGCCAACTGGAAGTATACACGAGTACCGGTATACTGACAGGCAGGCAATAACTCACGATGCGCTATTCAGACACAGCGCATCGTACTGGGTTGTCTGAGTATGGGTAGCAATACTGCATGGTTATGGTGACAGATGCACTCGATTCATTCACCATTGGACCAGAGCTGGACGGGATCGTTATGCCTCAGCCCGTTGTCGTTGCGTTGTTATTAGCAGAATAGTGGGGTTGGTGGTGCTACTTACTATACTTACGCAGTGGGAAACTTCCGTTCCTCTCGTTGCAAGTGCAAGCAAAACAAACTACGACAACGACTATGACCACTGTTACATTGAAATTTGTATTACATCAAAGGTGTATGATACCCGATCCTCCTCCTACAGAAACAACAAACCCACTAACTTCCTCTCCATATCCTTCTCCCACCTTATCCGGTCCCTCTTTTCACCATCAGCACCATCATCACCATCACCAACATCACCTCTCTTCACTCCAGCCACCTGACCACGGCGGAGAGACAAAATTCACCAACCAGATGGATGGGTAACTAGGGAATCGGAAAGAAGGAAGGCAAAAAAAAAAAAAAAAAAAAGAGAGGGAGAGGGATTCACAGTTACTCGAGTACAGCACAACTGTCCGTGATGCTAACGCACAAGGTAGGTTCAGAGCGGCAGTTTACGGCTTTCCGTCATCGGTCGAGACTCAAGACTCGGGGAGGGTGGATACCATTCGTGCTGGACCAGTCTTTTTCTTTTTTTTCTCCCTCTTACTGACTGACGGTTGATGACAGGTACCGATATTATCAGTCGTGATACCGCATTTTCCTCTCTCTTCCCTCCCCCCACACACCCCTTTCGCTCCCTCAACAACCTTCATCTAGTTATCTAGACCTTTTACATTTTTTGTCTTATTTTGAAACACGATACGCGGGTTACCTCTTTATCATCTGAAGCTCGGGAGTTCCTTTCCTGCCTTCTGCCTCATACACCTGGGTTCTCGAGCGAGAGAGCGAAAGGGACCAGGGTGCGGCAGTTTGTTCGGAAAGGACGAAAATAAAAAAAGAATCATACTCAATTACTTTGCAGCTCTTCAAACATTCCCCCTACTTTCTCACCCCCCCCCCTTCCCCCGTTACCTGGCTGCCTGCTTTGTGTGCCTCCATTTTGCGCCAGATATCTGTCGTTGACCCATGTTGGTTCTTCCCTTTCCTAAGAGGTGTATCGTCGACGACGACACGATATGATACACCTCGGGGCAATCGCAGCCTCCATTGATCAGCACACATCCCATCCCGTCGTTGCCTTCGCCTGACCTTGCCTTCTCATTAGACTGCTAGCAGCAGCAGCAGCACGCGGTGAAATTTCCACATGCAGAAAAACATTCCCGCAGACCTATCCACACCCTCCACAATCCCCACCCCCTTCCAAACCCCCACCTCAGCTCTTTACCCTGGCCTCACAGATCTCAGGAATATCACTGTGTTGGTTCCAAGGAACCTTTGGGAGCTGAGATTGCCGAAGGTGATTGCTACTGGAAAACAGGGCAGGGCACAACAGGGTAATAGTGTGTAGCTTCCCTGGTCTGGGGGTGTGGGAGGCACTGTGCGGGCAAACCAAATTAGACGGTTAGTGAGATGTCTCGTGATCAGCGAGTGATTTCACCGCTGAGAATGCGATTGTGGCAAAGCATCCTATATCCTAAATGTGACGCCCCTGTCGTGGCCAAGCTCATGGCCGAGCTAGTGGCAGAGGAGGCCCAGCATTGGAAGAAGGAGTTCAAGCTCTCGAGCCCAAAATCGCTCAACTGAACTATTCCCAACAACTCGCTAGAAATGAGATGGGATTCGTACGCTCAATAGGTAAGAGCTGAGGGGGGGGGGGAAGATCCCACTAACCGATCCGATACTTTCACCTACCAAGAAACCAGGGATACGAGATCCTACCCACCCCATCATGGAAAATATCCACCTAATTTCTCGCCGTCCTTTATTCTTTCATTCCTAGCTTTTTGCGGATCGAACTACAGTTATTGGTGGGCTTCCTTGACAAGGTCAGGCATGACCTTTTCATACGCCCTCACTCACGTCCCAATTATCGCAACTTCACCTCCGATAGGTTCGGCGAGGTAATGACGCGATCCACCCAGTCCTAGAGCGTAGTGCCATATCAGCCCTAGCTGGATGCGGTGAAGTGGAGCATTAGGAGTGGAAGGAGCTCATGTCACGCACGTACGCATGCAAGCGCCCCGCTCCCTTGACCCGGGAAAAGGCAAAGACGACGAACCAGATGTTTTCATATAGCAACACTGCGGGGATAAACTTCTTGCGCCGTGAATGCTGCAGGGATGGAGACGGAGGACGGGGTAATGACAGGATGAGCAGGGAGGGAGGCGGCGGGAACTAGAGAGCAACAGAGCGAGACCAACCAAGCAAATTAACCAACTAGGGTGATTTGAGCAAATGAATAAATGGGTGGATGGATTTGCAAATGGCCCGAGCGCGGATCATGCTCGTCCTTCTTTCCTTCCTCCCCTCCATTCTATCCTCGGGGGCGGGACGGGAGTGAGAAAGATGCGATGGCGCGGGAAATTGGGATGAGCATGGAATTGGGATGAGCGCATCCGTTGGTTCGTTGTTGCGCTGTGCAGTACCCATGTTTGCGCTCGGTAAGGTTTGCATATGATTCATTACTATATACTCGAGACATTATCCTATCATGCTCCATAGAGGCACAAGGGGAAAGAAAGGAATGGGAGGGAGGGAGGGCACAGCGGAAAGGAAGGGCTCCCTGTCTAGCAAGCCTAGCCCGGCCTAACCTAGCCTAGCAACAGTTGGTTGTTTTGCTCTGCTGACTGGATGTATCAAAGAATATTCGGATAGAAGTAAGGGAGGGAAGATAAGGGGAGGGTGCAGTTATCGTAAGTGAGATGTCATATTATGTCGAATTAAACTATGAACCCGAATTTTTGCCATGGTATCTACGGTGCTTTGGGATAGTGTATCTCAGGATGGCGTGGGAAATGCGAGAGAGAAGGAAGCTGGTACCTGATGTACAACGCCCACCGTGACAGCTTGCCGTACCGCAACTCCCTCCCCCACTCGTCCACTCCCCAGAAATGAACAGATGAATGATTGAGTGAGAAAAACCCCTCATGCTCAATTAACCTTACCATGTTATCCTGGCTCAAATGCTGTCATCATAGCGACTCGTAGCAAGCGGGAAGTATTCGATAATACGAGTCCAGATTCTGTATTACGTGCGGGTCTTTTGCTATATATTTTTCAAATCCCCGTTTCCGGATACCTCTTGCCCGCTACGAGTACTTGCTATATAAGCAACATGAACCCGAGTATTCGACTTCGAATTTTGTATTGGCCTACCGGTGCGCACAGACAATTAGGCATACATCTGTTCACTCCCTGTGCTCGGGAAACTTGTTGTCTGTGACAAGCATCCAGCTGACAGGTCCTGACAAAGAGCATATACCCCCGTAACAAATCCATTCGCAAGATTCTTACCCCCTGCACAGTTTATCATATGATAGGGAGAAGAAGAGAAAAAGGAAGAAAAAATGTAAGAAAAAAGAGAAAAAGAAAAAATCTCAAGCAGGGAAGATGATATATATCTTCTATGTACCACTCATAAGAGCCCGGTATGACCACGCAATACGGAGTGAGTCAAAACCATCCGTCCAGAGGGGATGCAGAGACGAAAACGGGACCGGATATAACATCCCTTTGCCCGGACCCCCGAGGGTGAACGAGTGGCGAGAAATGGAGAAAGATTGAATAAAATGGAATAGAATAAGACAAACGAGCAGCTTATCTATGGTGGGTTGGCGTGTGGTGGGATAGGTCACCATCCGACACGATTTGCTCCCCTTCCAAGGAATGGTCCGGGTGCCATCCCCGAGTGATGAATTGTGATTGTACATGTTGTGTTTCCCTCCCTCCTTTTTCTTCCCCTACCAGCGCACGATATACGTCGGACCAGGTATGGAAAGTATACGTATCGCCTTCCGCGCGCGCAACGAACTCCAATATAGAGGGGTGGACCACCGTCCCGCTCTCCCCGGGAAATCGGTCTTTGCCCGCGAGAAGGGAGCTAGCTACTATAGCTACGATAGCTATAGTAGCTAGCTAGGCACCGGTACTGGCAAATTCTGTTTGCAAGCGGGTAAAAAAAAAAAAAAAAAAAAAAAAGCGGCAAGTGCCGTTCGTAGAGTTCTTGAAAATAATTATCATTATTACGATAAGGTACTATACTTTCCGCGGTGGGTGGATGGGTTCTTCTTCCCCCCGTTTGCTTTATCCGGGTGTCTGTCTGGTTCTGGTCCTGGTTCTGGTTCTTTCCGGCGGGAAGGATTCTTGAGAACATGTGCTATTGTAGATCTTCTTCTCCCCCACCCTTCCCCTTTTGTTCCCGATAAGCGGTTGTTACGGATTACGATACAGGTTTATCATACAACGAGCATGGCCGCACACCCGCTCCTTCCCCGCCCCCCCCGAGATATGATATTCTCTCTCCCCTTCATTGCATTGTTCACTCCATCCTATTCTATTCTTATTGTTCTCCTAGAGCGGTGATTGTGGTTTACTGAACTGGCTGGCTGGCCGGCTGGCTGGCTGATTGACTGAATGGTCGGTACGATGTGATCCGGGATGGGCTTGGAGGGAGGGGGGAGATATATACACACCCGTATCCATTTTTTTTATTTTTTTTATTTTTTTTACCCAAGAGGCAGTTCTTTGTCCAGCAGGTGACTTCGAAGCGTCCTTTCCGCCGCCCATCTCACCCCGTCCGTGTATATGAACGAATTATCACTCGTTCTGCTGATCACAACTTGTCACTCGGGTGGATTGCTTTTGTCCGTGTCGGTTTTGTGAAAGCCCTATAGTATGAATTTATGATACAGTTATGGTACACGCTAGCTGAGGTGTGATAGCGGTAGAGGTGTGAAATCGGGGGGCTTTTGCTGCGCGCGTTGGAGGTCGCGGGGCGGGAAGGGTTCGAGTATCGTAGTGTGGGAGGGTGTGAGCGATGCACTTTCCGAGAGAGCGGCAAGGTGGATCCAGTAGGCAGGAAGCTGGATTTATAACTTCTCGGCATACCATTCAATCATGAGCAGAGCGAGTGGACAAACTCTAGCGCATGATCCGCACAAGCTCATAAATTTCCACACACCGTGACTGGTACTGATACTCGTGCCAAGGTTGTGGCTCAACATAACATTTTTGTGGCTCCACATTTTTTTTTTTTTTTTTGTGGCTCAAGCTTGTCCGCTTCACAGTATTTCGTAGCTTAACATACTGTTGAAGTTTAAAGAAACTGTGCAGCTCTCTATCAACTTACAGTCCGGGGTAGTTTAAGGCTTGAAGGTAATAATATTGCAGTCTAAGGTAACTAAAAGCATGAAAGGAAAAGGATGAGAAAAACAGGTACAATGAATGAGCTTGGAGCGCAAAGAAAGAGATAGAGTAGGAGCATTATAGGCTACCGTAAGATGAGATAAAATTGCACACGAAAGGTAGGTGAAATATTATAGCCTATAAAAAGAAAATATCAAAGCTTATAGTTATGACATCCTCCATCTCTGCTACAACCTCCAGTAATTGAAATTTATTTCCTGATTGGGAAGACCTCAACACCAAGGCTTTTTTATCACCACTTTTCGTGTCTGGTCCCCCTTATATATATCAAGACATTGTCCTTCTTGGATACATGTGTGCGCGCCGGTGTATGATGTGATCATACCTACAGGAGTGGTAAACAGTATATCCCCATGCGTGCGTTGGGGAGTAGTGAGAGGACCAGACGCATGCAAGAGCTAAAATTCCTATTCCTTTCACGAGATAGTGCGCGTAAAAAAACAATAATAATCGGAGAACCAAGTATGATACTCTGGAGAGCAACCGTTTCGCTTCATCCCATGTCTGCCGTGATGCGACAACCCCTCACATACCAGGAAACTTGTTCCCAAGTGCGCATCGTGGGGATTCGGGGATTTGTCTGTTTTCCATAATAGGAATGGGTGCTTGTACTGTATGCCTGTCGAGAGTTTGGAATACGAAATGGTATTCCAACGCGGCGTGGCCGGCTAGGATGGAAAAGGGCGGGAAGGGTGTTTTGTGTACTTTGTTCGTATAGCAACGGATAGCGACGGGCTATTGAACGAAGCTTGGGGATATGCGATAACTGGTAGATCATGATTGGCGTTTTCACCATTGGTTTTCACCGGCCATCACACATTGATGCAGGGTAGAATTCAGGTTCCTATGCCTACAGAAACAGGCCAGGATGAGATCACGCAAGCATCAAGGAGCACCACCAAGATACTGGGCATGACCAACCACAGCCAGCTTTGACATCCAGGAAGCAAAAACATCAAACCCACAACTAAACTTTTAAGCCCCAACCGAGTATATTACACACCCACTCCCTAGGAGAGCAAATCAAAGTCATCCACCGTATCCCTATACTTCATAATAGTCCTCTTAATCTTCGAGGAATCCACCCACGTGACAAAGTCCTCCATATTCCTACCCAAATCAGCACCGCCCCACGAAAAAGAAAAGAAACCATACCTGGTAACCAAATACGCCGGATCAACCACGACCTCCGGTCCAACTCTAATATGCCCCTGCTCCACAAACCTCACACCAGTGTGAACAGTCTCACACATCCTTAGCCTCGTCATCACGACCGGTAACCTCCTGCGACAGAAGGCGGCGACGGTAACCTTATTCTCCACATCGCTCATCTTGGCCCCCTGCGGCAATATCCCCATCGAGTGCAGCTTTTCTAATAGCAACTTTTCGTGCTTTCGACGGACTGGGTCGGTGGGGTCTAGTAGTGCGAGCTTGTGCGCTAGGTGGCGGATGCTGCCGCATATCTTGTTGTACTTTGTGTAGGTGTTTGGGTCTTGGATGTGGTAGCGGCGCATGACGTCGTGGGCGCGGTGGGAGGAGTCGGACTTCCAGGTCAGAAAGTCGACTTTTCGGAGAAGTCTAGCTGAGGGGTTAGCTATCATGAATTGAGGATGTGGGGGATGAGGGGAATTACTTCTGCTCATGGTGTTTGAGTTTGCGGACCATTTTTTGATATTAGTTGCGATTACAATCTATGGCGGCACTTCTTTCTTTTGGGGGATGTCGTTGAGCAAACGTTGAGGTCAAAATTGAGTGAGGCTCAAACGGAACCGTAGATCGCCAAGACTCCATGCATAGTCTACTCGTACTCGTAGTCCGTGCTTACCCGTACTTGTTGTAATCAGGTCAAGACTTCACTGGCCAATCACTCGGCTCTAAACATATACGATATATTATTATCATACTGGCGTATCTCCATCAAGGTTTCGAATTCCGGATACCCCCAGTATTACAATAGTGATCACCATCTCCCAACATAGTCCCAAAAATTCCCACCCACACTCCACCTCCACCCAGCGGTTCCAGTCGTCCAGTCCTGGGTTTCCTTTTATGGATACAATATCACCCCATTAGGGATTTCAAATTTATTTATTTGTTTTACCTTATTTTTGTTTTAACTTATTGTAGAACTAGTGTGTGTCTTACTGGGTGGCATTGGGTGCATTGACCAATTTTAGTCGACGGCAGTCGGACGGGACGGCTAGGAGCACTGGCCTCCACCCCCCGAGCCGAAACTCCATGTCTGGCATTCGGCACCGGTACAGCCTGGTTACAGGTCTACAACACCACCAGCAGGGCCGTGAAGAGCGCTTGTAGCGCTATGGTGGAACTGAAGGAGGAAGACCTGTGCAGCAATATCGGCGCTTCGAACCCCACCCAACCCGAAGCAACCGAATGGGCTGTCATGTCAATCAAACCCGTGATCAGTCAGATCGAGTCGAACCCATATTGTGTCAACCACGAGTTGCTCGAGGGTGAGCACGGTCGGGAAGATATATTCCTCACTGGCGCCGTCGACAAAGTTCTCCGACGTTGCTTTGGATCCTGTTGTCAAGGATATCGCGGGGAGGGTCCGGAAGACGCCGGCCCAGGAGTTGCTGGGATGCTGGTTATTGTTTCTACGACTGCCACTCGAGTAGCAGGAACGAAGAGCGTCAGAAGGGGTTTCTCGACCTGAGCCTGAGTGGGCGGATACGGAAAGGATCAGGGAAGCCGGGGAGAAGCAGCATCACGGGGGGTATTGGCTCAAGGGGTATGGAGAGGGGGGGCTACCGCTTAGCCGGAAGTCTCTATCATGTACTTTTTGGGATGGTCCACTCTATTCTAGACTGCCGCTCTAGCATTTGACTCCGAGTTCATGGAGACTCTGAATACACAGACTACAGTTATAGTGCTATAGAAGCGAGCGCCTTCTTACATACGCAAGCTTGCTCACATTCACATTTGTGCTCTTTCCCCGCTTTCCTTATAGCGGGGCTTTTCATTTCTATCCTTTAGACAATCAACCAACAATGCCTTCCCCTCAATTTCTCTACTCCTCACAGCACAAATTGTAACATTACACCGATAATTCACGGTCACCGTCGGGCCGCCAGATATGACTCAATCGAGTCCACACGCCAAGGATCCCAAACATTTCTCCATCCGGTTCTACCATTATTCCCCCCCCCCCAACCCGTGTAAAGAAAAAGAAAAATAGAAAGAGAAACCCAAACTAAAGAGAAGAAAAAAAAACCCTGAAAAGAAGAAGAAAAAAGATGCTATATATGAACAGTCTTCCGAATCGAAGAGAGAGAGAGAAAAAACTGAAAATGTCAAGTGAATTTAAACTCCAAACCCACCCCCGTTTCCATTCCCTTTGCCAGGATCCAGCAGCAACTTCGGTTTGATATAGCCCTCGTCAATCTTCCTAAACCATTCGGCCTGGTCGTCCGAGCCGCCGAACATGCCGGCTAATTGACCTAGTGCTCCGGAGGCTGCTGTTCCCCCTCCTCCATTACCACTGCTATTACTATCGTGTTGTGTGTGGTGGGAGCTGCCACTTCCCTCGTCATTTCCACCGTTATGGCTGCTGCCTCTTGCCATGGAGATGTTCTTCTGCCGAGGGTTCATGGGTGGAAGGCCATCGTCGTCATCATCAATGTAGTCGCTGTCGTTGCCGCCACTTCCACCTGACGCACCGAGTATGTCCTGTTCTGGGCGATTTCGCTGACTGTTTCTTCGTCCGCTCATGCCGGAATTCGGCCTATCTGGAGGAGTTGGTGAGTTTCCATAGATTCCTCCCGTGGAGATGGCACCACCGCTCCTGTCTTCCCTGGGAACAGTGGATAGCGGGAGACCCACCGGGCCCATTCCACCCCGGGAACTCTTGTAATAGGCGCCGACGTTCTCAATGTCGAATTCGTCGTCGCTGTCAATTTCCTCGACCACGCCGGTTCGGATACCGAGGATTTCTAGCATTCTTGCGGTTGTGCCGCCAAAGACGATGACTGTGAGGACTACTACCACTAGCACGGTTGCCCTAAGGGAGTTTCCGTTTTCTCCGGTTATGCCAGCGGCGAGGGCGACACCTACAGCCCCGCGAAGACCGGCCCAGAATAACATAGCCTGGTAGCTGTGGGGGAGCTCATCGGCTACGGTACGCCCCCGCGCCTGTGCACGGTAACGGATGACAAAGTTGATGAGTTTAGAAAGCGGGAAGACAGCCGCCCAACGAGCCACGCAGATTCCAATAACAGTCACTATAATAAACGCGGGGCGGAAGACAAGCTGTGTCTCTGTGAAAAGTGACAGTCCAAGGTAGATAAAGATAAAATTCTCAGAAAGCTGCGCCAGGACTTGAAAGAGGTACTTTGTAGTTAGCTGCGTGCGGCGAGACATATTATAATATGCGTAATGCTTGAGTGTGATCCCGCAGAACAGCAAAGACACAATTCCTATATTGACCTCTCGTCAGCCCCACGCCGACTCGGTTAAACCAGAAAATGACCCTTACCGGACATGTGACAACCATTGGAGAAAAGATATGAGGCGTAAGCCACCAAAAGGATAAGACAGCTCTCAATCTTCGGAAATCTCCGTATATACGTATGCTTCAACAGCAATGCCGTTCCGATCCCGATAAAAACGCCAATCATCAAACTAACGGTAAACACCAGGAAGAAAATCCCAATACCCCTGAACAAGCTCCCAATACTGGCAGGGCCCTTGTTCTCCCCGTGAAATCGCTGCGCAGTCTCGAACATGACAATAGCCACGGCATCATTGAGAATACTCTCTCCGAAGATTACCGTGTAAAGCTTTGGGTCCACTTTGTAGGTGTTGAAGATGGCGAGGATCGTAACGGGATCGGTAGCAGAAAGCGTCGCGCCAACACCGATCGCTTCAACGAACGAAATCTCGAGCGCTTCAAAGGGTCCATAGGACCAGATGAACAATATGACCCTAGAACATCCCCACCCCCACTCAGCTTTATCCTCACCACCACCACCGCCAGGGCGCAAAAGAAGGGAAGGCTAATCATCGCAACATACCCAAGGACTACCGCCGAAATGAAGGTTCCAGCAAAGGCAAACGTCAATATAGAACCTAGATTCCGAAAGAAATTCGCCTACCCCGTCACCATCACCCCCAGCGTTAGCACCCACCCCATCATCCCCTTCAGAAGTGGAGGGGTGAAAAGATACCTGATGAAGCTCATACCCCGAGTTCAAAATAATCGGTGGTAGCAGCACATTAAAGAAAATCTGATAATCAAACTTAACCAAGCTCTGCAAATGCTCGGATGAGGTAAGCCTAATAATCAACCCCACAAACATTCCTACCCAAAACCGCCCCTCCATTAGCTCCACCAGTTCGCCCCCGAAGGAGGTAGGGGGGGGGGGTGGAAACAAACTTACCAGCAAAAATAGAAATAACAGTCTCGTGCACTGCCTGAATCTTCTTCAACTGCAAATAATAACTACAAAATAGCGCCAATATCAACAATGTGACTTGAATGAAAAGGGCCCACGAAGAGATGATTTCGGATTCGCCGGGGTCCGTGACGTCTACACCATCCAAGTCAGCCACCACCTCTTTCTCTCCAGTTTGACTTTGAAAGGACATACCACCATCATCAGGATCTTCAGCATCGCGTCCTAACCGATAACCGCACATCAGCTTAATCCAAATTCCGGCCACGTTTCACTTACACCAGAGAGATAGGAAGAAGCGGGCATACTTAGCAACGCGAACAGCATCTCTGATGCCATCCCTTTCGAGCTTTGTAAAAAATCAATTTCGAGATCACTCCGTTCCGATTTAAGGCCAGCTCTGGTATTAAACACGGGGTGAAGCGAGCGAGCGAGCAACCGCAGCGAAGGGAGAGAAAGAAGAAATGAAGCGGGATGAGTAGATAACACGCACGATACGATACGATAGAGTGGGGAGGGGGAGTGAGTAAGGGGAGGGTTTCGAGGGTTTGAGACGATGTGTCCCGGCCGCTAATCACCCAAGCCTACCACTACCGGTATTGCGCGGGTATGGCACGGTAGGTGACCTTTTTTTTCTTTTCTTTTTTTTCGTCCTCTTTTCCTTTCTTTTCTTTTTCCCGAGAGCAACCACACTGACGGAGAGGAAGGAGGTGAAAAGTGAGAGCCGCGTTTCTGGGCTTTTATTTATGGATTCGGGCTGACAGGGCACTTTTTCGAACCTGTTAGTCTAACGTGCATACCTTGGCGGGCAGACAGGCAGGTGTGTTAGTACTGTAAATTTTACCGTAAGCGAACGTGGTAGTGATGGGGCGGGCGCAGGTGGACGGACAGCGGACAGGCGGGTACTGCCGTGATCTAGGAAAGGTAAGGAGAGCTTGCTTTTCTCTGCCCCGGGAGATAGTGTTTCCCCCGAAAATAATTTTACGCAGAGCTTTAAAGACTATGTACAATTACGTAGAAATAAGGGATGGGATGAAAGGAAAAAGAATGAAATAAATGCTTCGTGGTCGGAGCCCGAGTGAGGCAAGCTCAGGGGGTAATTCTCCATGGAAAAAGTTGGCGAGATCACGAGTAGAAAGCAAGGACACCTATCCTATCCAGACGCTCCATTGATACACAGCCGCTCACTCACACCCTTCCTGGCGTACCGGTAACTTATGTGACAAAATCGGGGTCATGGAAAAAATGAAAGAAATTACAAGCAACTTCATGAGGTACTGTATGAATTAGATAAAACCATTGGGGTAATAAAGACTCCCATTCGTAGTCTCGTCCGTTCGATGACCCCATTACTGTAAACACCCATTAAAACCACAACATTCCCAACATACAGTCTTCACCGTAGTCACGATGAAACCGGGCGGGCGACGGATTAATTGCCAGTAATTTTGTAACCCTAACCTTTGCTTTCTTTTTTCTCCCCCAGAAATATCCCTGTTCGTCGCCCGCCCAGTTTCGTCGCGACTACGGTGAAGACTGTACCGTCTATCACTCACATACCGGTACACAAACGCAAGTGTGCGAGAAGCAGAAAAGAAAAGAAAAGAAAAGAAAAGAAAAGAAAAAGCATCATCAAGTCTAACCCAAAAAACTCCCAAATCAACACCTCTCCTCAAGCCTCACGCCTCCCCCTCCCCCTCCCCCTTCCCCCCCAGCATCTCAACCACCTCCCCGACGCCCCCCCTAACCGCAATCCCCAACGGTGTCCTCCCACAGCAGTTCTTTACCCCACGAACACTTTCACCATTCTCCCCGTCGAGTAAAACCTTCACGACGCCAGCGCCGCCGTGCGCGACAGCGAGGTGCAGCGCAGTGTACATACAGTAACCCGGGTGCGCGACATCAGCGACACCGTTCGCGAGCAGAAGCCGTATGAGGCGGAGGTCGTTGCGGAGGACGGCCCAGTGCAGCAGCGGCATGCCGCCGGCCCGCGCGGTCTGGTTCGCGGCCGAGTTTAGCAGGGGGGTTAGCACGTTCGCCAGGCGGATGTTGACGCGCAGCAGGCGCGATTGGTACTTTGGCGGGAGGAGTTCGGCGATTGTGAGGAGGAGTTCGGGGGGGAGGGTCAGGAAGGGGGGTGGTTTTGGTGGTGAGCCGGTTTGGTTTATAGCCATTGTGGTGAGTTATCTGGCGCCCGGAGGAGGGGAACTGAAGGGAGGGCGAAAGGCAGGAGGAGGACGCTTATAGGGGGGTGGTGGAACGGGGGCAATGTGAGACGGGGGAGTGGGTGGTATCGGGAGATTTCATAATCATCTCGCCCTCTCAAATCTCCGGGTGAGACATACAAGTAAGTGATGAGACTTGCAGTGCCTTTGCGCACCGTAGCTGGTTAGCCAAGGGAGGTCAGAGGTTGACGTTTTCCCGGGAATGAGATAAGCCCCTTTTTCCCAACAGTCTCCAAAGCCTCAGCTCCGAAAGGCCGATGCTCGTCATCATGCAAGATAATCCGCAGTCATCACTCATCACTCGAGTATTTTCACTAAGCAGTCTGAACGGGCCGGAAGGCCCTGCCTCGGCGTGCCAAGGCTGTACGATATGATCGGCTAACCGATCGTGACATTCACCAAGGGCTTGGTAACAGCGTTCGGACAAACTAATTCAATGGTGGTGAAACGTACAAGAAGCCATTCCCGATCCCTCTCCACTCTGATAAAATAAAATAAAACCTCCTCCAAGCTGAAAAAGCTGCATACCAAGTAGACCACACACCTCTACCCCCCTTTTTTTTGGCCACAGTGGCAAAACAAGGAAAACCTCTAATCATGTTCCCGGACAACATCCAAACACAAAAGCAGTGAGGAAAGCAAAGAAGAAGAAAATAGCGAACAGTGGAAGGGGTGAAGTAGGGGATGAAGTAGGGGATACGGTAGGGGATAAAAGACATTCCAAATACTAACCATGCGTCCTAACAAAGCCCTAGAAATAATGTGAATACCCAATGTGACAGCCCAACAGGAGGGGGAATCCTTAGGCCAAGAAGAAACCGAACAAAATATAAAATAGAGAACAAAACAAATCTTAAAAAAAAAAAAAAACTCCAGCCGATTCATCTAAACTTCATCTCCCTCATCCAGCCTTCTATAGTTTCCTCCAGACTCGTATTCTGATTTCGCAAATAATCTGCTGAACAATCCACCAATTCCTCGACCGCTCCCTGATCGGCCCGGTGGTCTCGATTTCTTTGAATCAGCACTTCCGATATCGAGTGAAGGAACCGGGCTACCACTGCGACTGGGATGAAGGAGTGACTGTTGCGCGGTAGGGGGTGTTTGGTCACCAAAGATAGCGTCCATGTCCTCGAGTTGGACGCCCTTGGTCTCTGGATAAACAAAGTATACTATTTATAAAATTAGCACACGTTTCGGGCCCCAAGGAAAACAATTAATTGTCAGATTAGCATACCAAGAACAAAACTGACGGCGCAGAAGAACGCATGCACCAGATAAAGGCGCCATTTGATCCAATCCTGTAGAATTGGCGTCATCTCTCCTACCAACCAGTTGAATGCCCAGTTGGTCGCAGTCGAAAGGGAAGCTCCTTTGGCTCTGATGCTGAGGGGCATGATCTCCGGGGGGTACAGCCTATTCATGATTAGAATTAGGGGTAACCCATGGGGTGATATCAAAACTTACCATGGGACAGGTCCCCATGAGTATCCGAAAAATGCGTTGTAAATAATGACAAATATGACCACCATCCTTGGAGTGTAATGGACATCAATGTAAATGAAGTACGATATCGCCGTGAGTGCGAGGGACATGATGATGGCTCCAGAAAGCAAGATAGGACGACGGCCCCACTTGTCCATAAGATACCATGGGGGGATGGTGCTGAGGACATAGACGATTCCATTGATCCCGGTCATAAGAATAGCATCGCGACCGACCCACCCGGCCTGCTCAAAAACCATGGGAGCCTATCCTGGTTAGAAGCGAAGAACAGAAAGTGATATGTGAGGCAACTCACGTAGTACGAGATAACGTTGATACCATTCAACTGAGCGAACGCTTGGGATGACATGGCAATCAAGAGGCGTTTCTTGTACCTATTCCACATCTCGGCGTAGGATCGTTCACCCTCCGAGCGCATGACGAGGACATTCTCCTTGATTTCACGGTACTCGTCCCTCGCACGCTCATTGTGGATATCGCCACCCCCATGAAGATTTGCCAAGACAATCATCCCTTCTTCATCATAGTCATTATCAAGTAGCCATCTACGTACAATTTGTCAGTCGCGAGGGCAAAAAGGGAGATGACGCTTTATGATACCTTGGAGATTCGGAGATGATAAGGGAGCCAATCGCGAGCAAAGAGCCCATAATACATTGCATAAAGAGCGGGAGTCTCCAGGAGTAGTTACTCTCGATAAAACTACAGAAGTAGTCTACCCAGACACTCGATGCGTATCCCACGATGTTACCCGTGAATTCGATACATGCAAGCTGGCCTCGATTATGTGGGGGCGAGATCTCAGACTGATAAACCGGAACGATGGTTGAGAGTGCACCAACACCAACACCAGCAATGATACGGCCAAGGATTAAAGATCCCATTCCAGTAGTAAAAGTTTGTAGAGCGCCTCCAGTAACAAAGATAATAGCTCCATAGAAAATAGTTTTTCGCCTTCCAATGATATCTCCGACTCGGCCTACAATCAAGGATGATACAAATGCTCCGACTTCCAAGATAGCTACCATAGTCCCTATCTGGGCTCTGGTGGGCTGATTGAAATAATCCTTAAAGTAAGGGCCGCTATAGAAAATGGGATTAGTGCTCTATCCGATCAGGGGCTCAGGCAAGAATTTTCGTACGTGATGATCCCGGACATGACCCCTTGGTCATAGCCGAACAAAAACACCCCCAAACTTACGAAAACACTCGTAAAATATCTACCATAACGTTAGCTTGTTCACGACTGGGCAAACACTGGGGAGAAAGAGAGGGTAATCACAGTAAGGGCTTCCCCGTGAGCCCGTGCACAGAGCTGCCATTACGACCGCAAGTCATGATGGAGACTAAAGCCTTTTCTGCTCTCGATACTTTCCTGGGTCCTGGGGTAGGTATAGGGATTTCTATTTCTTGTCGACGGTGTCCGTCGTGGTGGGATGACTGTGAGGCTGAAGACCTGCGTCGGTGATGACGCACCTTCTTCGAGCCAGGGCGGCGGTGAGAGAAACGAGTGCTAGATGACGGGCCACTGAGACCGTCGCCGAGGATTTCCTGAAGTCTAATGGATAAGGGATCCTCCTCCCCAAGTTGTTCAGCTAAGTCACCGGTATCACTCCAAGAGAACCCAGAATAGTCTGAGTCGATGGATGACCGAGAGGATGAAGAGTGGCCGTGGGGAGGGTTATGATGTGAAGGCCCTGGGGGAGGATATTCTGTGTGTTGAGGATCTGACGAAGAAGACGGTCGAGAAACTAGGGAACGGAGGGGTATATCGACCTGACGCGTGGGGGGAGGGGATGTGGGAGGAATGGTGACGGTGGTGGGGCTGGCGGACAGCCGTGTTCTTCAATCTTTGACGGGTCCAGGACTACTGCAGGCCCTGGCTGTCGGCGGTTGATGTGGGAGGAGGAGTGGAGAGCGGGTGAAGATTGAATTTTGCCTCCTATGGGCAGGTTCGAGACCTTAGTGTGTGGTGGGTCGGGCAGTGCGGAAGGGGGGGGGGGAGTGATGGTGGTGGAGGGTCGTGGTCAGGCCGGGGAAGCTTTGTTGGGCGATAGCAAGTTGCTAGGGCAAATGCTCCAGGGGTGAGTGAGTGCACAGCTGCCCTGACCTTGCTCCCCTCCTACTCACAAATCATATCATATAAAAAATAAAATAAATAAAAAAGTCTACAATAAGCTCAAAAAGACCTAAGATCAGTCAGATGAGATTTCTGAGTCTTCGCTTCGTTTTTCTCTATTATTTTGTTATGTGTTTTTTTTTTTTTTTTCGTTTGTTTTCTGACATTATTGGTTTTTTTTCTCATGTTTCAAGGAAGGGTGTAGTGATCAGACAGAACAGCGTGTCAAGCGCTGAACAAAAGGATCAAAATATTATTATTATTATTATTATTATTTGTTGCTACCACATGCAAAGGGCGGATAGGGAAAAAGATAATCTGCCTGTGCATCCAAGGAGAATAAGGTAAAAAAGATCAATTGCACCAGGGATGCAGTGATTGGTCGAGGAGCGATTGAGGAAAGTGCAAGAGGAAAGGATATCGGCATGCAAACTGTATGCGACCGACAGTGCAGCTCATCGGAATATGATAGCAGTAAAGAAAAAATAATAATTTGCGCTGGAGACAACCGTGAAAGATGATATCCGAACAGCTACTCGAGTACAGTACGGTGGTGAGGAAGGAAATGATCCCTTTGACTAATGCTTGACTGTGTGAGCCGGCACTTGGAAAGGGGGGATGGAATGGCTACAGAATCGGTGTTCTTAGCTCTAATACTGGGACCAATCAATATCCTTTATCGGAAGTATTCATCACTTTTGGTTGTTTTTACTCCGCCTTGCACGCATGAAGAAGAAAAAAAAAAAGAAAAAAAAGAAAGGTCTTCCCAATTGTGGTAATACAAGTTTCGCCAAGTCCATCGCATTTGAGAGATGGTCTTCGCCAATTCTAAAAAGTCTTGCTGGTCCCCAAAGTCACTCCTCTCCGGAGACTGATATCATACTACCGTAACGTCAGCTCTCAGCCATCCCGTACCCCAGTTTTTGGGGGCGCTTGTATGATAACTGCCAAGCTGACAGTTTACAATAACCGTTGCCAGGATGCCGCAACCACAAGTACGAGTACCCGAGTAGACTATCGTGAACGAGTGGGAGCAGAACGGCCCCTTCAGCCCTGTAAACGGTTTCGCAACATCCTCTGGCATAGTGCCGGTAAGTTATCATAGAGATTTGGACCACAGGGAGAGGCATATCCGAGATCTAATCCAGATGCCGTAAACACGAAAAAAAAAAAAAAAAAAAAAAGGGAAAAAGGGAAAAAGGGAAAAAGGGAAAAAAGGAAAAAAGGAAAAAAGGAAAAAAAAAAGGAAAACAAAAAACCACAACAAATACCGGTATCGCAAAATACGACCACGCATGCCATGTGACCAATGAAAAAATTTAATTCTTTCGAGTGCACTGCCGGTAGTGTTTCACCACTTGACAATGTTCTAGACGTTACTAATACTCGGCACATACAAACTCATGTTTACACTGCATAATCTTTGAGCCGTATAATAACAAGAGATAACGTTCAGCCTGAAGCATTGTTTTATTGATAAAATGTACTGTAAGAGTACCTGGGAAGTACAAGTACTCGAACGCTCCACCCCATACCGGTATGTTGAAACAATCCTTCGACGGGCGCATTCGAACACCGAATTTATCCTGAGAAAAGCCAGTATTCCGGGAAGGCGGAGGCTTCCGGAGGTGAGGATAAATATCACCCCATTGGATATGGAGGAAAAATGTTTTGGCGCGGATGCGGGGTTGTTACCGCTCTTCGGGGTGCCCTCTCTCTCTACTCGAGGCTTCGCTTGTGCTCCTAAGGGTGATGATGTCCGCTGTGTCACTTTGGTCACTCACTATGCGGTCACGAGAAGCTCGCTGTTCTTCAGAAATTTTGCAAGTGATATAAAATCCTGACACTCCCAGATGGCCCCATACCTGCAGAGCGTTCGATTATGACGGTCGAATTCAACGACAAGAGAGGATTTCGAGGTGGGCTCCAAGCTGCATACAAAAACGGCAGCGATCGGATGCTTGACAGAGATCTCTAGCAACAGCGTCAGCCAAGCAGTTGAAAAAGAAAGCCTGGAGCACAGAGGATCGTCAAAAATAACAAGTTCGCACGGGAACGAAACAACCACAGCACATCGATGCCCCTTTTACGCGAAGAATTTCCCCACCATGCAATTGATCAAAGAGGGGTTGCTAGACGCCGAGGACGAACGAAGAGAAGCGCCTTTCTCCGAGCCTTGCGAAATGTGCCGCGGGAAAAAGAAACCAGCGGAAAGCTTGGTGTTCGTCGGTTGCGTCGTTGACAGGGACAGAAAGATCGGGGGGAAAAACTCGACTCAAAAAGGAAAAGGATGGAAAGAAAAAAGGCGTTGAAAAAAATCCTGGATCTCGGTAATTTAGTCGGTGTGGAGGAGTCCTTAGAGCTCTTTGTTTCCCTTCTACGGACCGCTTCTCCTCCTCGGAAAAAAAAAAACGGTCCTGAGCTCCTCCTTGTCGCGTGTCCACAAGCATCCAGCGGGGACTCCCGATCTCGAATAAACAGCTTCTGGCATCTGAAATTCTCCCAAAGAAACGAGGCCGGTCCCGAGCCAACGATGCTGCTTAACTAATCGCATCAGCACCCCACGAGCACTCGAGTATTGGGAGCAGCGCCAAGATACCACTGGTACGGTATGGTATCCATATGAGCGCGGTAGACTGCCGGTAGTAGCGTAAGCCAACTCACTACTGTGTTCGTAGGTGATTTCCCGTCATATTGTGAAAGTTATATATATCTGCACTCGTTGTTTAGCTGTGGCTCGAGCTCAGCCTCACTGTAGAGATCATGAGGCTTCCCATCATGACCGCCAAATCTGACAGCTGCAGGGGTTCACCATGTGACGCCTCTGTTACGAGTAATGATCACGGCAAGTGATCTAGCAAACCCCAAGTTCCAGGTTCCTCCAGTGAAGACGCAGGGTCACAATGAGTTTGTGGGGTAACTATATTTTAGACCGACGATGACTTGGAACGGGAATCGAGGCTTCCACACCAAATGCGGGGCACCGTGCATGACTTATTCCGTATAGTGCGAGTAGAAGCTCATGATTCACAAAGGCACGACGATCGTTCCTTCAGTTGAGGACTCGTAGGTGAAGGTGGGATAAAGGGTGGGGACACAGCATGAGTCTTGGTATGATGTGATAAAAAGTTGTGAAAAGCCCTGAAGTAGGGAACTGCCTCCGTGAACCCCTATGAACTCACTCGGGCCCGAATGACTAAAAATATCTGGAATGAATCATCCGTAAAGAGCCTTACGTATGATATGGTACCGGTATGATACCAAATAGTCCATTCCAAATCGCCGAGAAACATAAGTTAGTTAGCCCAGCAGTCTGTCACGGAGAGGGAGCCGATGAGTTCGAAATATTTGCCATCCAGAATCACCAAATATCAATCGCCTTAGCAATATTTTTCCGAAGGTTTGAGACACCACAATACAGTATGAATCACACTCGAGTAATAGGGTTAGAGACGCCTTACTTGTGACATCTTGGCGGCACCGGTATCATACGTCCCCCATCTTCCACCTGTGCTCGAGTATGTGCTGGCAGCGAAATCCAGCGAGGAAGCATGATCACTCCTTTAAAAAACCTGGTACCGGTATGGTATCTCCTCATCCAAGTTTCGGTCGCGCGTAGGGGGGTGGGGTCTGAGCCAGATCAGATGAACTGTTAGTCTACTCATTCGGCAGCACACCTGAGTGCCAAGGATTTGGGCTCCAGTGGGTCTTGGCGTTAAAGTGTCCAGATACAGGTGCTCGATATGAAATTCGCGAGTACGGTAGGCGCAATCCAACGCAGCGCAGCCCCTCGCCACCATTACATTGTCTGTACCTAAGGTATTAATAGAGACCCAAACCCTTAATATTCGCTATCAGTTCCCGCTGCGAATCATCCCGATCTCAGGGTTGGCAAAGCTCGCTCCAGGCACGTATATATAGCGAGCTATGATACGTATTAAAGTACACACACGAGCAGCTTTATTGCTGCTGGTCCTCGCAATGCACTCGAGTACTGTACAGTACTCGAGTATTACAGCTCTCCAGGGACCGACACAGGTTTCAGTAAATGTTGGTCCGAAAACCGGCGAATCAGACTCTCCGAGCTCCTAATTACCGCACTACCGGTATTACTTTCGGACTCGCTTAGTTTCGGCCCGAGGGACGTTATACGCCCAGGTTCTCGGATGAAATCGACCAGTTCCCGATAACACTGTGTGTAAAACCCCAGTGTATGATTACCTGTTGGCTTTCCTGGTGAGGAGAAACAGTAGAATTCAAGATGGCTTCCGCCATCCGAATATCCAGTCGAGAATAGTCACCGATGGGACGATTTTTATGGGCTAGACCCTCGCTGGGCCCATACCGACTTAGAAAACTATAATGGTTTGAATCGATCGCCTGCTCCAGCACTGCTGCCGCTCCGATGAGTAAAGTACATCGAGGGCCACAGTGGTAATGGAAGCTTCTGGGCACTTGCATTGACCACAAGAAATCTAACCTAATTCTTCCAGATACACCACTCGGTCGAAATAGAAAACCAGCGCCCAATACGACACCTTTGTCAATAACTCCCCCCCTCCCCTTCGAATCCGGAACCCATCCATTCACGCTGCAGGATACTCCGAGTCTCCTGGTGCCGAGAAAAGAAAGATGATAGGGGAATAGAGAAGTGCATTTCCTTAGAAGCTCTTGGGAGCTATCCACAGGAGGTGTCGAAAGGGCCAACCCACATTTTATTAAGGATAAGGACGGAGCTCCCATAGGCTAACCACCATCCTGAGATCTCCCCCTGGCTTAGATCCCATAGCGGCCGGCGGATGGTGGAAATAATTTCGCAGTACGGATTACTTCGCTGGCACTATCATACCGGTACCGGTATGTGTTCTCATACGACCCTTTCCAGCATCAAGAATCCATTATCGATCTATCTTCCCGACAAAACACTAGTATAGATCTGTAGCGCCCTGCCCGGTGTCCCCGCTTGGCCCCAAATTTCACAACTCCTAAGTGTACAGACTACTGCCAAAGAGGGATCACGGATCGGCGGTCGTGGAAGAGAAAGGAACATAGCATAGGTCTCCAGCTACAAAGGGGGTTTGGGCTTTTGTGACCTCTGAGGACGGGTAGAGGACCAGGAGACATTCCCTTCTCCAGTATTGTTGATGTGGAAGCTCGGCGGAGGGATAAGTGATTGTACATGAGACGGAAGGCCGCCGGAGGCATTGATGGATGTTGTTCGAAAGGATGGACTGAGACGAATTGGAGGAAAAGAGTGATGGTGAGAGAGCAGGTGATGGATGGAAAACAGGAAGCAAATGATAGAAGTTTCTAGTTGATGGGAATGGTTAGCCAGTTGTCTTTTTATGGGGGATTGCAGAGAATAGTTTCATTCTTTGCCTTGGCGGAAGGTTGCAGAAAGGAAGAGACTCATGTGGTGATAAGGAGCTAGATTTGTCTTTTCCGCCCGTGTGCCGTGAGTTAAAAAAAAAAACGTCGTTTTTTGCTTAGGTCAATACCATCAAAGTTCATACCCCACTGCACACGGTAGTATCGCTAAGAAGTGTGACGTCCCAAGTAACACTAGACCGCAAAATCAGAGGGGAACCCAAACTACGCCCTTAGCTTCATATAAAGTCACTCGGGTTCTCATTTTCTAGGGGTCTTTCTTTTTTTTCCTTTTTCCCCCTACAAGTCTACAGCGAGCGAAGCCACGATATTTGAAGATTGCACGGCCAGACTTGAGATTCACAGCAAGGTATCGATACCTCTCCCGAACCGGACGGACGCATCCCATCACCCACGGCTTTGGCGGACCTGTTTGCACCACTCCTCCTACTCGTTGATCTTCCAACTTCCAAAAGGGGTATGGTAAGCAATTGGTTGCGACGACTGTCTTCCGCAAACATCCATCGTATCTCAGATCCGTGGTGTGAAGAAGTTACAAGCTGGCCGCCCTGCTTCAGCTACGTACAGTACAGTATCGCGCCATGGATAAGATTCGGTTACCGTATTATTGTGAAAGCCCCAATCAAAAATGCCCTTTTCCATGCTCAAGTCAGGAGCTGAAAAAAAGGCCCCCGATACAGTACTTGTAACAACGGGGGATAGATCTAAATTACCTACCGCGCTACCGTATCCCTACGGCTTTGATACCGTGAGTTGACCGGAAATTTGATGATTTGATGAATAACCGAGATTTACCGAGCGATGGTCCTGGGGTCATGCGGTTCTCCGACTCGGGGAATGGCGAATTTTGGCGGACAGGGAGGGGAGGGGAGGGGCGCCGGTATGGCGACATGCTAGCGTTACTCGAGTGCAAGTACGAGTACAAGTACAGTACGATGGAGAAGGTGGCATTCTTGACAGGCAAACCTGGTCGCTCCTTCCTGGCTTACTTGGCGTACTTGTACAAGGGTTTGCCGTGATCTTGCGGTGCAAGTAAGCCTGCGTGTGAGATTTGGTTTTCCAGCTCTCATCGTCGGAAAAGCGATAGGGGTGGATGCGATGTGCGGTAGGTCAAATATTTGCTGCTTTGTCGTGTAGCCAATTGAGTTAGGGTATTGAGACAACCGATAGCGATGTTCATTCATTAGGCGCCCGTGGCCTACCGTAAGGGGCTGTTTCTATGTTGTTTAATGCGTTCCCTTACCCCTTTCTCCGTCAGTTATGTCGGAGCTACAGTAAGATACGAGTACGGTAACTTAGTATGGTAGTTCTACTTGTACTCGTACGAGTACAAGTATGAGTGCTCGTGCTTTTTAAAAACGCAGATCAAAAATTGGCCAAATCATAGTCAAAACAAGGTTTCTGCGCGGTTGTGTCCCAGAGTATAGCAAGTCTTTGCAAAGTCCGCCTTCAGCCCTGCAGGACCCCCGAGTAAAGAAGTTTCTGCGCTCTGGAGCGCATGCCGCATGCATAGGATATTTTCGGTGTCTCTCCGCTCCGTACCGCCGGAGCCAGAAGCAGTCGATTCCGTTAACTGGAGGGTGGGCTAGAAGAGTTTAATCGTTGAAATAAGGCTCCTGAGCAAGCTCCTTTTACCGGGTTGAAGGCAAAACAGGATTCACTCACTCACTCACCAGCCACAGAAGGGGAGTGAGGGAAATCGGGCTTGAGGGGATAACTTGGTCCATCTCCCGCGCGAGCTGAGACAAAGAGGTAAAGATTTGCGGGCAAGCCACAAGCAATTGTGAACCATGGGGGGGGGGGGTTCTGTGCCTGGACCGTGGGCGGGAGCAGCCGCTTGGAATGCGTGGTGCACGCACCATGCGTTAGAGATCAGATTGGGAACTTTCTAAATCCAACGAAGTTCTTTCTCCCCTCCCTCCCTCCAATGAAGTGAAGAAAGGCTTGTTCGGTGTTAATCAATCTACGGCCGAGAGACACGCTTCCAGGGAGTGACAAGGGAAGAGAAGGTTCGCCAATGCATATAATTGCACCGGAAGTTTTAAAAATTTTCCCGATTTTCCGAGTCCCCTGTAACTTATACATTTTTCTCGGTCTCACCCATCACTACGAATACCCGTAATGCCAATGGAATACGAGAATGAAGTTTTAGAAGGAGTCCCAGGTCCGATGCTGGCTGTTGACCGGGATGCAGAGCTCATTTCACAGTAATAAAACGGTGCGATGGTTGTTTGCTGATTGATTGATTGATTGATTGATTGGCAAGAACAGAATAAGTTACCCAAAAATAGAATCAGGGATGGAAGTCTGGCCACCACAAACACGAAGGATCTGGCGAATTACTCGTACAGTGAGTGGAAAACAGGCGCAAAATAGAACAGCCGTTTTAACCAAGTTTATATCAGGCGCCTCTGAAAATCTATTGCCCCGTTGTTATTTCAGAGAGGCGAGAGAGGGGAGGGGGGGAGCGGGCAGATACCGGTAACTCTTGAATGGTTGAACTCACTTGTGCCTTACTCGAGCACGGTACTACACATCAAGAGGGGCAGGAGAGATGATTAATTTGGGCCTGTTGAACATTTCATGACCGCATTGACCGGGGGAAGGTTCCTTCTTGCCTGGGCCTGTTTGACCACCGCCGTTCCGGTGCCCTCTGCCCTTACTGAGGCTTGAAGGCGCAACGGTTGCTGGCCGAATAGTGGTGGTGCGGTAGCTGGTGCGATGGTCTGTAAAGGAAGAGAGGGAGGGAGAGAGGGGGGGGGTAGTAATAATAATAATAACAATGGTAATATTGTAACCTTTCTCATTGCCATTGCACTGGTACCCTTTCCAGGGACCCAATCCCAGCCCTTTGCTCCCCCCCAGCCCATTGTTTACTGCGCCTAGCCAATTTGGACTGAAGGGAGAAGGGAGAAGGGAGAAGGGAGGAAGGGAGGAAAGGAGGAAAGGAGGAAAGGAGGAAGTTGAAGCCAATCCCATATCCCATAATACGATAATCAAGTTCATTCTATTTCGTGGGTTACTACTTCCTCCCCAGAGTTCCTTCTATCGATCTTTCTCCCCCCACACTCGCTCGTTTCGATACAAGGTTTTGGGAGACGAGTTCGGTGCTAGAGGCATCGTCCCGGGAAAACCGCCATACAGGCCGCGACAGAGGGATTGGTGACTGGGGGGTTACTTGTATAGCGGTACCAGCAAATTCCACCTCCAGCACACTCTTTCGAAAAGTTTCTTTTCCCCTTCCCTCCAATAAACACCTCAGCCACTTTTTCCCTCTCTCTCTCATTCGTTGTGTCCTGCGGTCTGCAAGCATCCAAGACGCCCTCTTCCGTCCTGGACACCGAAGAGGAACGCTGACGGGTGCACCAAACTAACACACGGCCATTTCACACACTTTCTCGAGCCCTGCTCATCTCATTTCTTTCTGCCCTTTCCACGCCCTCCTCCCCGTTTCATTCCATTCCCTTCTCTCGTCCCTCCCTCCCCGCAAGTCTTGCTTCGGTCGGTCGTGAGAGTTGCGGAAAGGAACTCTAATCATGTCACAGTTCGGGAATTTTCATGTAAGTTTCTCTCTTTTTCCATCCCTGCCCGCCCCTTTGGTTTCAATGGAATGGGTCGAGTGAGGTCTTGCATTTTCTTTGGCTCATCCACTCATCTATTGCAACCACCGCGCCAAATAGAGAGTGGTAGGGAGAACGAGGGGAGGACTTTAGATGACTGATTCAACGCGCTTGATCAAATAGGACTTTTGTCGGGATTCGACATTACCTGTATGCAACGTACGTCTTCTGGCCTGCCGTCACTTCGGCTACGTTCTTCGTCTACTATTGCGACCGAGGAGGCTTTCTGATCTTGAGTTCTAGTTATTCTATAATGGGGAAAAACAATGCCTGCTCATGGGGTTCAAGGCTGGTGATGGACGCGTAGCAAACTTAGGTTCGTTCTCTTTCTGGCACGCCGTTTTGCTCTTCGTTCTTGGTTCCATGGAATGGCCGATCGATTGTCTGAGTTTATGTGCGACCACTAACGTGGTATCCAATGGTAGGTTCAATAATATTGTGTGTCGTCGCAATCATAGTCTCAGTATTGCTACTGCTGTTATCACAAAAGAAGAGGGCTGCGGTGGGGCGAAGGTTGGTTCTGAACGCGCGTTCTTGTGGAATTTCCGGGGCAGAGTGTGTGGGAGGGGAAGACCCTTGTTAACGAGGTTGCGGCGGGGAATGCAGGGAAATGCAAATATTCTTGATACTCTATATTTTGGTATCTCTGGCGGAGGTGTTTACGGTCGGAGGGTTCCTAACCAATCGAACAGTACTGGTGGTATGTTTTCGAGAAGAGAATAATTTCAGCCCTCGTTACCGGTGGAAAGGTTGCTGATGGATTTGGTGGGGGTATAAAGTGGTTTACTGGCATTCATTTGGGCGCGATAGCAGCAACAGCATGGGTCCTGTTGTTAAACGCTATTGTTGGATTCCAGCTAGTTGATGATGGGACACCGCTATCTGTGGGACTGGTGGCCGGGTCTGCACTTGCATTTTTCATCGGGACTGGTAAGGCGCATTTCATCTATTAGCATTGAGCATTGAGCTTCGGGATCTAAATTGTTTCACAGCATATGTCGCTGTGGACACTGGCTTTGGTGAACCAGGGAACTTTCCTGTCAAAGATCCCGATGAACTGAAGAATTATGCCTTGTACGTTTTGTACCTACTGTTTCCGCTGATAGCAATTGTCGCCTTCTTCTTCCTGGAAGCGTTCTTGGTATTGAGGGTTTTGGGAGAAATAATGCCAATGGGTAAATTATTGATTTATATATATATATCCCCCAGCTCAAGGGAATTAAAGCTAACAATAATATAATAGTCCGTCTGGGGGTTTCAGCATTGTTCTTCGTCATTGGCCAAATCTTCAACTTCATTATTAGCGTTCACCTCTGTGATGTGTCGAACGGCAAGATCGACGGTGCCCTCTTCGAGACATTATTCACATTACTCGCCGTAGTCACCCTGTGGTTCTTCTGGAGCAGCATTACAGAAGACGAATGGCCGGATGATGATCCGATGAACCCAATAATATCCGATTCAGTCTATTCACCGTAAATTACAAAGAAAGAAAAAGATAAAGAAAAGTCGAAAAGCTTAGGTTAGGTTTGATAATCATGTTTCCTTTTTTCTTGTTCCTTTCTTTCGTTTGTTTGTACGAGCGGTGTCTTTACTCGTACTTGACAATGGACCTGTACTAAGACGCATGCATTATTGCAAGGGGGATGAGCATCTCACGAACTACTTACCATTACATCACCACTACCACCACCGCCAAACTCGAATCCGCAATCAAATCAATTAACCGTACACAACTCTAAACTCCAAAACATTTTTCCTTCAGTCTTCTTATTCTTGTTTTGATCTTAGTTCATGTCTTTATTCCTTCTCGTGCAGCAAATGATACTTGTCTGCTTATGATACCCGTCTTGATCTTCCTGCGAGGAAGTCCGGGAGTTTGCAAAGTTCGTGATTGATAGTCTGGCGGGTAAGTGTGCAAGGAAACAAGCAAGTAACCTGAAGCTTGTCAACGCTGAGGCTCCCCGCTTTCATTTTCATTATTTATTTTATTTTCATGTCTCTTATCTCATCTTTGTTTATTTCTGGTCTAGCTTGGTCTGGTCCGGTCCAGCATGACATCCCGACCCACCCGCGTTCAAGGGGGAATCTCGTGTTTACCTCTTTGCTTTCTGGTTTTGGCCATGGTGGAGGAATGGGATGGGTCTGGGATTGTAGATACTTGCTCCTGGAATGGGGGTGTTAGCATGTTTGGGATTTGGGATTATTATTGGAGGGAGGATTAATGCTTTTTTTCTTTTCCTTTTCGCGGAATACCGGCATGTGCCCGTGGTAATGGGCTTTGGCGGTATTGAAGGAAGGAAGAGGTGGCTCGAGGGGAGGTTTTATATTGGTTTCTTTTCTATCCATTGTTGAGGAGAAAAAAAGGGAAAGCTGCCATGAGCTAAGCCTCCCGGGAAGGAGCAAGGCTCCTATCTGTTTCATGGGAGGATGATTGGCATGGATGAATGGATGGATGGGAATGTATCATGTATATGTAGTTACTATTTTTCATTTTTTCGTTTCACCCCCTCCTAAAGACTTGGATGGTCATGCTAGAACATACGTTAATAAATAAACGAATCCTCCTAATCGCTTCTTACTATGCTAGCTTATATGAGATGTAAGACCCGTATCTGTGCTCAAACGCATGTTCTTTGCGTGACAGCTCTTCAGCGGGCCTTTAATTTATTTTGTTCTTGCGGCCTCCTCTTTCCCGTTTATATACCCTTCCTTCCCTCGCCTCCGCTCACACACACCCGCGCTTGAGGAAAAAGCCCTGGAGGAACCAGAATCTCGGGATGAGCAAAGGACTCCTTGAAATCCTTGCGTATTAGGGATTCGTGCTATGGTTTCTCTTGGGAGGATCCCACGGGGGTGGAAGGGGGCGGAAGGGGGGGGGGAGGAGGGGGATGGGAGGTACTGTGGGTATCTCTATGGGGGAGTTAGAGAGGCATTACCGGGACCGCTTTTGTTACTGGGAGGAAGGGAAGGTGGGAAGGGGGTGTTACTTCGGGAGGGGTTGGGGAGGCTGGGAGACGGAGGTCAGATTTGAAAACTTGAATAATAATAAAAGCATAGCACGTTGAAACGAATGTTTGGCGAGGAAATCCCTTTATTAATGTTTTGTTTGTTTGATCGAAAAATTCCCAGTACTGTGTTAGTATCCCATGAAGAACTATTACACTCTCAAAGCACCTCGGATTAGTCTTCATCCCGTCCCTTCCCCATCCAGAGCAAAATATAAGGGGGAAAAAACTCACCAACAACCACGCTAACGTTGACGAGACGCCGACCAGACATTCTTTAGCAGCCCATCCCTCTGGGCAAGCCTGTTGAGCGCATCATCGCTCTCGCCCATGCTCCTGACGAATCCGGAGAGCGCGTAGGTAATGTTCTCGCCATGTATGTAGCGGCCGGACTCATCCACCTTTCCGACCGAGATCTGCACGGATGCATGGTCCTTCGCCTTGATGATGCGGTTTGTGGCGCTGCACTTGCGGGGGACATAGAGGTCGACAACTTCTCCTGTATATTGTGTTAGTAAACTCATTGGTTGGTCAGTTGATTGAGCTAGGTGAAGGAAGATTTGTTTTAAGGGAGGGAGAGAGCTTGCCCTTGTCGTTTTCCATTCTGAAGGGATTGGAGGTTTGGTTTTGGGGAGCTGTGGGGAGAGTTGTGGATCAGTTGCCGGGTGGAATTTTTCTGCGGGGAAGGAGGGATGCTGCTCACAGAGTTCGTTAACGGGTCAATGAGCAAGAAAACAGGCGTGAGGTTGGGTTGTGATGGGTCTTGATTTCTGTTGTTTTGGCTTTAACGTTGAAATTTCCTGGTTGCGGCCCAGCCACCAATTTCATTGTGTGGGGTGGGTCTTGCTGTAGGGTAGGGCTGGGACTGCTGCCTTTCATTCACCCAAGGCCAAAAATAGAAGCTTGGCAGTCATGCCTGAGGGAACAATAGAGAAGTGCAATGAATAAAGTTATGCAATGACACAAACTTCTTGCTATGAAGTAGTTTTCTTCCCTTTCAAATATCCGCCAAGAGTTCCCGCTTCCGGATTCTAATCTTCCCATACCGGTACGGTACCGGTAGTTTAAATTTACCTCATCCACCAGTTTTGTATTCGGAGAAATATTCTTCCACTCCCGAACCGGTGCCTACCGTATGATACTTCTTTTGCTTTGGTAATCTGGGGTTTCCTGAGCAACTTACCCCCCCGATTTTAACTTTCCTTTGACAAGGCGACTACGGCTGCTACAACTACGGCTGCTAATTTACCAAGCCTACGAACGAGCCACGTCTTTGTTAACACATCTAGCAGGAAGGGGAGAATTCTTTGGCCCGAGAGTTTTCTAGAAGGAACATGGCAGATTCAGACGAAGACTACATCGCTACCGACGACGAGGAGATCGGAGCTCACAACATCAGCAAGAGTGGGCGTCACCGAGGAGCTGGGGGTGCGGCAGCAACAGGAGGAAGCGGAGCTCGGTCAAAGAATGGCAGCAAACCCGGCGGTGGCGCGCAGAAGCGAGAACGATGGGAGGACATTAAGAGGTCTTGGGATAATGTTGTTGAAGGGGAAGACGGGAGTCTGTCTTCTACTGTTGCGGGATTGTTGGAAGCTGGGAAACGGAAGAGGTTAGGAAACAAGAAATCATATATTTTTTTTCTTCACTCTTTTCAGGGAGGGAGAATCTAACGATTGGTGAGGGTGTGTGTGTGTTTGACGAGCTAGGCTATTGAAAGATACTACTCCGTTACAAAGGGGTATCATCCGACACCTGATCCTTATCCTCGACCTCTCCTCTGCAATGATGGAGAAGGACTTCCGGCCTACGCGTTATCTACTCTCGCTGCGGTACGCTTGCGACTTTGTCCGGGAGTATTTCGAACAGAACCCCATCTCGCAGCTCGGTGTCCTGGGAATGCGGGATGGGCTTGCGGTACGGATTAGTGATCTGAGTGGGAATCCTGTGGACCATATCGAAGCTATAGGGAAACTCCGTCTGGATGAAGGGAAGGGCGCGCCGTCGCTGCAGAATGCGCTGGAGATGTCGAGGGCTGCGTTATTGTTGGTATTTCCGACGCTTTTTGAGTCAGGTTCCATAAAGAGAGATGAAATGCTAAGTGGTTCTTTATTGATATAGTCATGCGCCGTCACACGGTACGAGGGAGGTGGTTATTGTATTTGGTGCGCTGTTGAGCTCGGACCCCGGGGACATACATCAGACGATTAGCCATTTGGTTGAGGATAAGATTCGGGTTAGTGTTGTGGGATTGTCGGCTCAGGTCGCTGTGTGCCGGGAGCTGTGCAAGAGGACGAACGCTGGGGATGAGGGTATGATTTCTTTTTATCAATTGAGATTGTGATATCTACTAATCGATATCACAGGTGTCTATGGCGTCGCTCTAGACGACAAGCATTTCAGAGAGCTACTACTTGATACAACTATTCCCCCTGTCACACGCTCTGCGAAGATGAGTGCTTCAAGTCTGCTCATGATGGGTTTCCCCTCCCGAATGGTGGAAAAAACAGCTTCATTATGCGCATGGTTCGTCCAATCACTCGTCCCAACTTTCGTAAATACTAACTGACTTTGATACTGCCAGCCACTCGACACTAACAAAAGGCGGTTACCTCTGCTCCCGTTGCTCCACAAAGGTCTGTGCACTACCAATGGAGTGTCCAGCCTGCGGTTTAACCCTCATTCTCTCCACCCATCTTGCAAGGTCCTACCACCACCTCTTCCCGTTGAAAAATTGGGTAGAGGTTCCCTGGAAAGCGTAATTTTCCCACCTCTGAAGCTCCTCCGTCCCTGCTAACCGTCTGCGCCATCCTCCAGAGCATCAAAGTCAACCCACTGCTACGCTTGCCAAATCCCGTTCCCTCACCCCCCGGCGAAACCCGAAGAACTCTCCGCGCCGGCAAAGACCGCTACGGGAACATCTGTCTCGAGTAGGTACGCTTGCACGATATGCCACAATCATTTCTGCATCGACTGTGATGTGTTTTGTCACGAGACTTTGTATAATTGTCCCGCCTGTCAGTCCAGTGTGCCTAAAGGGAGGATTTCTAATGGCGCCAGGGGGAGAAGTGATCCCATGGAAGTGGGTTGAGTGGGGAATTATGGTAACGGCGTAATCCTACGTAGAGCGTGTTTAGATTTTTCCTTTCCTTTCCTTTCCTTCGATCCTTTATCATGGTAAACTGATATGCACAATGTACCATAGGATTTCTTTCCTTTAGTTTGGGAGTTTCTTTTATGCTCTCCTTTGTTTTTCCTTTTCTTTGCCTTTACTCAAATCGGAACCCCCCGATTCACATATTCGAGTATATGAAGCCTCAATCAATGCAAGTAAGCATAAATGAATGGATGGATTAGAGCATAAACATTGCTTGTTTGACCCCACCTCTAAACTTCTCCCTCACCCACCCTACCCTACCCACTAGCATGCACTGTAGGCGGCGGCACGTACTCGAGTAAGGGTAGTCGGTCGGTCATATCACAACCCATTTCAGACCCTCCCATATCTCAGAGGCCCCAGCACCAGCAACATACCCAGATTTCGCAGGAGACGACCCAAATGCTCCGAGATGCGCAGTATCATACGAGTACAGTACAGGAAGTCCCGGCCTCCATCGTGGAGTCTTGATACCAGTAAGTTAGTAGTTATGTGTCCTCACAGATGAGAAGAGGGAAACAAAATCATGCCCGATCCCCTCCCCCCACCAAACGCACCAGCACAACCCTCGTGGCTTGCGCACTGCCGGAGGGTATACTCTGCGTGTGCTGCTTATCGCGCGACATTTGGGGCGTGTCTTCCTGTGCAGGTCGCGGTGGTGCTTGGTGGTGGCGTTTTGTATGATGTTATGATACTTGTTGCTTTGCGGGGCAGGGGGGTTTTTTTTTTGGTCGATTGCTGTGCGGGCGCGATGGGTTGGGTGGGTTGGAGACCGTGGAGGGGGCATAGGGGAGAAGGAGGTTCGTGAGGTGAGTTGAGTGAGGGGTTGGGTGGAGGAAGGGAACACTCTGGGCTTGGGGTTGGGGTTGGGGTTGGGGTTGGGGGTTTTCTTTTTCAATTGTAGTTTTGATTGGTAGGATACGAGGGACTTTACCTGATTGCTTGCAATTGTTTATTTCGGGGGGGGGGGGGTATTTCGTTATTACTTTAATTGTCGAGGTTTAATAGACAGGGCATCATCTGGCTATACGAGATTACAAAATAGATACAATTCCAAAATTCAAGAGAGGAAAACGAGACAAAAAACAAGAGCTAAGAAGACCCGTCGCCCTCCTTCCAGCCACGCCCCGTCATAACGAATATAAGGGATAGACAGCAGAGGGAAGGAAAGAAAGGATTGATAATGGTAATGGTATCATAGCGATGATAAAACAAAACAAAGTAAAAAGTCCTGGCCAGCTACTCGTACAGATAGAAAATACATGGAAGAAAAGCAGGGAGCAAAATACGCTTCTTAAGGGTTTTCAAATGCACATAAGAAAGAAATATAGTCATGTGGGTTGTGTGGCCATTAAAGGATGATAGATGTCTGGTTAGCGGCTAAAGTTATAGTGTTGCGGTGGAGAAGTAGTAGTTGTCCCAGAGGTATTGATAATCCTCAAGAAGACCTGCTATAAGATTGAGAGCAGGCTTGTCGGCTAGTTTGGTGGAAATTGCTTTCAACCAGGGCCTACATATCATGTTAATTTTCCAATAATTGTAACAGGGATTGCGAAGAAAACCTACCCAGTAACATTCTCATAGAATGCGCCTCTGACACCCCACCAGCCCATCCCCCATGCTCTCCTAGTCATCTCCTCTCTCTCCAGTGCGGTCAATCCCTTCATCCCACCAGGAACATTCATCTCAAAGTCTCTCTTAGACAGCTGTCGAGCAGCATACTCCAAGCTGAAACCGATGAGCCAAGGCCTCCACGATTTCTTGTCTTGCGCCCACTTTTTCATGGCAAGGGCATATATGACCGGCCTGATTATGTAAAGAACCTCGGCATAGTAGCCCGTGCCGCGAATCCGATGAAGAAGCTGTGATGGCGGTTTGATATCCTCCGCCGTGAGGACCTTTGTGAGGAGATATTGCGAGATTTGGTTTGTTGCGGGGAGGGAAGGGAGGCAAAGGCCCGTGCGTGGCATTTTCCACGTCTCCTCGGGAGGAGAGGACTCTGGACCCAAGGTTTCCTCGAGCGTCTGGGGATCAATTTCCCGTTCAGGAAGAGGAGGTGTGAGCAGTGGACGTGAGTTTGTTAGACGCAGGAGCAGCAGTCGGCAAATTGCTCTGTCTTCAGGTTAATATTTGGTCCTTTTGGAGGAGGGCGATTGGGAGGACTACTTTATCGCCTCTAGAACAATAACAGCTCTCCAACGCATCTTCTGCCCTCTCCTCTTAGCCGACATCTCCCACAGTAGCTCGGTATACTGTATCATAGTAACGATCAACGCAAGTTTCTTGTAACCGGGGCTCTTTTGTGTCCAAAACTTGGTATAACGATTGTGTGGCGATGGTTTCTGCACGCCAGGGGGTATCTTCGTGACGGCACGAGCCAGAAGCGAGTCATGGTAAAGCGAAAGTATCTGAATGCCGCTATGAAGCGACTCAGATGCTAACTCTACATCCTTAAACCTGGCTGTTCCTTCAATCAGCAAACAACTCGCGTTAGAGCAGACGGGAGATGGCGTTTTTGTTTACCTGGTACGATATAGGTCAGCGACCGTAGTGCTGATTCGATCTGGGAGACAGCGCCAGCGTTCTTTGTGATGAAGTCGCCGTACATGGTGAGGGATGGATGTAGTTTGGAGAAACTGGCCATCGGTGAGAGAGAGACGGGAAGGGGTTATTGATTGTTATAGGAGGGGAATAGCGTGATAGGCTGGGGGGTTGCTACGTGTAGAATGGATGGGCTGGGCCAGTAACTGACCATCCCAATGTCTCTGATTTCCCGATCGGAGATTTTGATCTTGAATTTGAGGTGTTTTTTCTGTATGGCTGGATGTTTGTTTCTTTTTCCCGACGTACCCTTCCACCAACTTTTGGGCTATTTTGAAGTCGTTCTGGTTGGGAGAGGGTGCTCGTTAGATGGGGGGTAACTTAAGGAGTTATTACATACAATTGAAGCTGGACCCGAGGATTGGGCGTAACCTAATTTGGGTGACACTGAGGGAAGATTTGTGCGCACATATGCGCGTATTGGCGTAGAATGTATCCCATACCAGTATCCCTCGGACCTCGCTTGGACAATCGAAGCTTCATGGTCTATCACGCATGTGTGGAATCTGTGAAATCTGTGGATTCTGTGGAATGCCTGTGTTTGGCGCAACTTCCGCGTCTAACTCCGGGTCAGACTCTCCTGGCTCGCTTGGCCCCGAGTGATGGCAATGGTCGTGCGGGTGGCGGCACTTGCGAGTAAAAGACGCTCTGACGCGGGAGAATTCATCATTACGCCAACAACCTCAGCCCCACATCTCTTCTCTTCCGTCCATCTCATCTCCCAGCCATATTTGTCATGATGCCGTGCCCCTGCCCATCCTTGAAATTCTTAAATCTCATCATGACTGATCACTCGCAACATCAGCCATCATCCAGAATCTTAAGCATTCAGAGCCTATCAAACGCAGCCCAAGCCACTCTAACCCAATGTTATCATACGCGGATAGGTTTCAACTGAGTTCCCAATATCGAATTCCACAGGATTTTTCCCATTATTCTATTGTGCAAGTTGCTTTCAAAGTCCAACTGGTAATGACTTCGACTACTGCGGCATGTGCGCCACCATAGACTAACTAATCGATGTTAGATTGCCCACTTACATACATAGCAACCGCTGGCATGCAAACGGACTATGCCCACCTCTATCCACTCGCCCGCTCGTAGTTCCGGAAAATCCGTCCCTGACACCGAGCCCCTCTGGCTATCTGTTTGGCGCTGGGTAAATACCATCATCTCACCATCCGCACTAACAAGGCTAATATCGGTAACGGGCCCGAGTACTTGCTCCGGCCACCCCCCCAAAAAAAAACGAAAATAGCCATAGTACACAAGGTAATGAAGATAATCACAAAAGGAACCAAGTACCATGACCGCACACAAAACGCTCCGATTGATAAGATCGATTCGAAGAAGAGGGAAAAAGGAATAAATAAAGCACTATGCACCTACCCTAACCGCCATGACCTTTTTTCCAAACCTTTTTCCGTTCAATGCCCATTTTCTGCTCTTCGTCGCACCCAGATCAGGGGGTCCAAAAAGAAAGCCCGAGAAATGACGCTGATAGGAAAGAAACAGTGAAAAAAGAAAAAAAGAGAGAATAAAAATCAATGTATCAAGAAAACTAAACAACATTTTCGGAAGATTCCGAAATCAAAGCTTTTGATAGAAAAGGATATACGCCACCTTAGTATCCTTTCCGATGTATCTGGCGCCCTCCCCCTTATTTGCAGTACCGCTCCCATTGGCCGTTACCTCCTCCCATCCATTGACCCAACCGTCATTTTCTTCTCCGTCGGGTATGTTGTGTGATCCGAGGTCCTTAACATCGACTGCAACCTCCTCAGAACGTACCCTTCTAATCACAGTGTCATCAAGTCTGATCCAATTTTTGGCATCTTGACGTAGAACATCCACTGTATAGTGACCACCGCTAGCCGATTTTCCGTGGTGGTAAACAACCCCAATTAGTCGATATTTCGCAGATGGTCCTGCTCTCTGTGCTTGACTCATAGCCTCAGAAGGGATTTGAAGCACCAGGGGATACCCAATCTTTTTCCAAATTTTTTGAGTACCCCCGGTGTTATCATACTGAAATCGTTTGAGATGTAGAATCAGGACAGGAGGAAGAGTTTCAATAAAAACTTGCTTTTTAGCGGCGACGTTGGGGCCCTTGGGTGACTTAAAGTCGCCTTGAATTTTCTCAGGCGTAGTTAGATGTTTTAAAGCGTCGACCACAGATCGAACCTCCGGCGCTTGAATATCTAACTGTAATGGAGTGTATGGTTCAAGTGTGACGGAAGGTTTGAGCGCTGGAACATGGAACACTGATCGAAGTTTTCCTCCAAATATTTTGGTGATAGGTGACTCTGAGATCTCAGTGGTGCGGGTTGTCGCGGTCTTTTGTTTGTGACCAACCTCCATCCACCCGGATTCGTCTGTATCGTCCAGTGAAGAGTCACCGCTTATGCTCGAGGGACCATTTCCATCGGATTTCATCATCATTTTGACCGCTTCTTCATGGAGCCCATCCAACAGAAATCCCAAGAACTCTTCTGCATCTTGCTGATGTCCTCTCTGCAGATAATTAGCAATCCATACATCCTAGCCCCCTGGATAATTGAGGCGGAACTTACCCTCATATGTGCGAAGCTCTTCGTGTTACGTATAACTTCGTAGAGAAATTCTGGCGCGAAAGGCTCTCCTAGAGCATCTAGGTCCTCTTGTTTAGCAGTCATTGGAGTGGCGTGAAATTCGCGCATGAACATTATCCTATACACTATTAGCTACTGCATTCCGAGTGCCACTAGAATGACAAACATGGCGTCAATAAGTGGGGTCTCATTCTTGAAGCTGTGAGCGGCCTCTTTTGCAACACGATCCAAAAAGTAGTAAAAAGGGCCACAGAAAACCAGCATTTGCAAGACCTGTAGAACATTTAGTGCTGGTATCGATGAGTAAAGAGAATGATTTCACTTACAGCATTCATAAAGCACATATTGCCAGTATTGAGCAACCCACGCGGTTCAAGGAACGGAATGGTAAATGATCCGGTAGGCCTAATTTGGAAATCATTTAAGATTTGCGTGATGGACCCTGCTTTCCCATTTGATGTCCCATTAGGTTGAATGACTGCTACTCTAGTGCTCTCAGTATCCTTTACCGGCGTGGTCTTGACCAGCTCAGCCCACGACTTAGGGACTGCGGGTGCAACTGCCGTAGGCGGTGTTGGGGCGGCTTTTGTAGTGGTTTCTGGAGAAGGGGTGGGTTGGGGAGGTTCAATATGGGCTTCCTTGGCCTCCGTGGGCTTTGCTGCTTTAGGAGCTTTGGGTTTTATCATGGGCACAGCTGGTGGTATTAGAGGTAGCGCGGGCACGAGTTTGTGAACGACGGCAGTGCTGGCAGATGGGGGCGCGGTAGATGTTGGTGTGGAGGGGTTCGCAGATCCTATCTCAGACGAGGGTTGCGTGGTCTCCGGGGTAGGTAATTCTGAGATATCTGGCTGCGACCTTGAAATAGCAGTAGGAGTTTCTTGGACCTGTAGATCGACCGGAATATCCGGGACATTCGCAATGTTTTTCGTCGAAATCTCAACATGTTTGGGCAGAGGGCGCCGTCTTCTTCTGGCTGGAAAGATTTCATCGGGGGAGGAGTACCATGGGAGCTAGAATAAGAAAAATTGTTAAGCAAGTGCAAATGAACACGCGGAAATTTGGGAGGAGTACCTCGACGTGTGCCGGCCTAGAGAATTGTACGGGTGCCGGTGGTGGTGGTGGCGGAGGTGGTGGTGGCGGGGGAGGGACTACTTGGGGAACATGGTGAACGGGTGGTAGTGTCGGATAGGACGTAACAACGACCGGGGGAGACGGCACTTGCATCGCTGGGCGTTGAGGTGCAAGACCCATTGGTACGGCCGGAGGCGGAACATATGCAACAGCGCCCTCTCTTCTCCCCCGGGGTTGAGTGCTGCTTGGGACCGCAGGCACCACAGTGTAGTTGTTCATGATTATGCCGGTTTTTCGGGACCACAGGGTCCCAAGGAAAGCAGCTACTACGACACAGTCGGTGTGGCTTATTATTCCACAATGACCGACTGTGTTGAAGTGGCTGCGGAAAAAGCCTAAACGCTAAGGTGAGTCAATTCGAGCAGATGCCGTATCGGGGTGGAGGAGAAGATTCAGGTGGCGGCGAGCAAAGTAATGGTTGATGAAATGTTGATTCGAGGCGAAAGATGACTGCCGCAGCGAGGAGGTTTATTGAAATGCAGCGAGATGGCTTATGCTTTAGGTGGTAGTTGCAGAGCAGGTGTGAATAGCAAGGAGAGAATTTGCGGAGGAGGCGAATGAGTGTTTGTTGAGTTACTTCCTGTCGTCAGATTGAAAGGTGGGAGAAGAGACAGAGAAGGTTTGTCGCTTATTAATTTTGGCTCTTTTCCAGATATGTACTAGTGCGTGTGGATGGGCCTAGGGTTCGGTTTGCTCACCCCGTCCCCAGCTCCCCCCTCCTTGCTCGACTTTTTTTTTTTAAGTTACTGCCGGTATTGAATCCCCATGACTGTTTGAATAGACTTGTGTAGCAGGATGCCACGGGATCAATGAAAAAAAAAGATCAGCGCTCCTTGAGATTTTTATTTTCTATTTCTATTTGATTTGCGAGTGTTCATTGGACTCTCAATGATTGGCACGTGACTAGATGTTTGCCCTCAAAGGGTTAGGCATTCGATCGTGGCAAGGGATACTCGTACTTGCTAGCTAGAGGATCATGAGTTTCTCCAACGGGTAAATTAGCTATAATAGGGACAGGGGAACTCAGTCTATCAGGTAAATGACACCCCTCTGGTCTATTCATTGTACTGTGTTGGTTCTTCTCGGATAGTCTACTGTGAAGTAGTGGAGAGTTCTTGTTGGAGAGATGATGGGTTGCCGGGCCCATAATTTTGTTCGAAACTATAAATTTATTATGTTATCAGCTATAATACCCTTTCTGTAACATGGCTCACTGCCTGAACCTTGTGTGGGGAGGGCTAGTAAACTTTATCTTGATATTAGAGTCTTTCCACACCGAGGTCGAAGGTTGCCTCCCAAGGGTACCGGAACATAATCAGGCTTGAAGGCTCAAGTGCAGCGAATAAAGATTAGAAAGGCTAGCCCAGCCCCCGTTGGGGCCCAGTTGCCAATTTTCTCCGAAAGCTCTCCTATTTTTAGTTTGTATGATGTGTTGAGAGGTTGTCACTTTGCGAGAGGCGATGCTGTTGACCGTTCACCCACAAATTTCAGTTCGATACAAGTGCACAGGTTGATCGAATTCCGCAAGGTTTTTGGGAGGTGCCTGACAGAATTGGGGGCATCTATACAAGTAGATCAGCGATATATTCCATGGTCATTGACCCCACCCGAATTATTCTGGAGATAGTGTCGTTCTTAGACTTCAATGATTGGTATCATAAGGATGATTGAATTCGAGGAATATAGCGAGCCGTGAGTCTAGGAACCCTAATATCTGGTTTAATATCATGCCAAGGCTTGGCCTGTCATATATAAAATTTCTGTTCTCGCCTCCAGGTTGCAAAAAGGATGAGAGACTATCCTGGGCCCTCCCCAGTTAGAATGTTGACGGTGATACCGTGTGCGACACTCCCTTGAACTAAATTTTTAACTTATCTCCCAAAATGTAAATAAATCCGATTCCACAGGAGGTTTGATAAGTCACCCTTTTCCGGATCGATGCTCTATTAGATAAGGGATCCTTCCTCTCGGTGCACCATTACGTGATTTGAAGCACTTCAGGGTGAGAACATATCGTGCCCTCTTGTCATCCCGAAGTATTACCAGCCACAAAGCCATAAGCGGAGCCAATCCTCGAATTGAATATCAAAGTTTCTCCTCAAGCCCATGTTACCGCTTCAACCTTGAATACGCCCCAAGGCGTATTATACCATAGATATCATATAAGAAAATGAGTTTATGTGCTTGAGCAGAATACACGAAGATTGTACTCGACCCTTGGTTTACCCTTGACGCTTGCATTACAACCTTTGCCGGCTGGTTTGGCTCCTATGAAAAAGCAAATGAAACCCACAGGATAGCGCAAAATGTGCGACGGGACCCCGGGAGCCATCTAGACTACATAGGCGCTCCAGCATCGCCTGGTAGTGGTGCAAATTTGCCTTGTGACGAGTGACCATCTGTGAGCCGGATGTTACCGGATTAGTAATAACATGATTTGTATTACAGGAATGCCATTGGTCCCGCTGCAGTACAACGTCTTGAGGCTCCTCATCTATCTCCCCTCCTTCCTTTCTGTCCACCTCAATTCATCTGCGATGATGCTTCAGGGGTTATTGCGGAGCCTGAAGCCTTCGGGCCGACTTCTCGCAACTTCACCGGCGCCACGAAGGACCTTCTCCTCCACTCTACGAGCCTTTGACGAGGTGGAAATCACCATTGACGGAAAAAAGGTCAAAATTGAGGCTGGAGCGGCTCTGATTCAGGCTTGCGAGAAGGCGGGGGTTACTATCCCCCGGTATTGCTATCATGTAACACCCCCTCGACTACTGCTTTAGCAAAAGGAAAAAATATTGAACAAAATATCGGATCAGGAGGCTGATGGCTTCAACAGGAAAAGTTGATGATTGCTGGAAATTGCCGTATGTGCTTGGTTGAGGTTGAGAGGGTGCCTAAGCCGGTGGCGTCTTGTGCTTGGTTGTTAAGTGGGATCTTGATTTGGAAATACACTTACTGACCGTATTACAGGCCTGTACAACCTGGTATGCTAGTCAAGACTAACTCTCCAGTAGTACACAAAGCTCGAGAGGGAGTAATGGAATTCTTGCTTGCCAACCACCCACTGGACTGCCCTATCTGCGACCAAGGAGGTGAATGCGACTTGCAGGATCAGTCAATGCGCTATGGCGCTGACAGAGGCCGCTTCCATGAGATTGGCGGAAAACGTGCTGTGGAGGATAAGAATATTGGACCTCTTATCAAGACATCTATGAATCGCTGCATTCACTGTACCCGCTGTATTCGATTCGCCAATGATGTTGCCGGTGCTCCCGAACTTGGATCTACTGGAAGAGGGAATGACATGCAAATCGGTACTTATTTGGAGAAGAATCTCGACTCGGAACTCTCAGGAAACGTTATCGATCTTTGCCCTGTTGGAGCCTTGACCTCGAAGCCCTACGCTTTCCGTGCGAGGCCTTGGGAGCTAAAGCCTGTCGAATCAGTTGACGTGCTCGACGCCTTGGGATCGGCTATTCGTGTGGACGCTAGGGGGATGGAAGTCATGCGTGTTATTCCTCGATTGAACGATGATGTTAACGAGGAATGGATTAATGATAAGACCCGTTTTGCTTGTGATGGACTTAGGACCCAGCGATTGACTATGCCTTTGGTAAGGAGGGACGACAAGTTCATTCCGGCTACTTGGGAACAAGCGCTCGCGGAGGTTGCGTCGGCCTTTCAGAGGCTTCAGCCTAAGGGCGATGAGGTCAAGGCTATTGCTGGTCACCTTGTTGAGGCAGAGTCTTTGGTGGCGCTCAAGGATATGATTAACAGACTTGGGTCAGAGAATCTCGCTCTTGACCAGCCGCTTGGAAACCAACCCCCAGCACACGGTGTCGATATTCGCTCTAACTATCTATTTAACTCTAAGATCTGCGGTGTAGAGGAAGCAGATGCCATACTCCTTGTGGGAACCAATCCTAGACACGAGGCCGCGGTTTTGAACGCTAGAATCAGGAAACAATGGCTCCGATCTGACCTTGAAATTGGACTTGTTGGTGAGAACTTTGACAACATATTTCATATCGAGCATCTTGGCCAGGACGCCACTTCCCTGAAGAAAGCTCTAGCTGGAAAATTTGGCCAGAAGCTGCTAGTTGCCAAGAGGCCCATGATTATCGTAGGTAGCGGAGTCACAGAGCACACAGACGGAAAAGCCTTCTACGAGATCATTGGTCAATTCGTAGATAAGAATGCCGGCAAGATCATTTCTCCAGAATGGAATGGGTACAACGTTCTCCAACGTGTATGACACCGCCTCCCCGGCTCTACCATACATAATTCTAACATAAACTCAGGCCGCCTCCCGCGCCGGGGCCTACGACATCGGTTTCGTCTCATCCTCCCCCACGATCTCCCAAACCACGCCCAAGATTATCTGGCTCCTAGGTGCCGACGAGATAACCCCCAACGATATCCCCAAGGGCGCCTTCGTGGTCTACCAAGGTCACCACGGCGACGTCGGGGCCCAATACGCAGACGTGGTCCTCCCCGGTGCGGCCTACACCGAAAAGTCCGGGACATACGTTAACACAGAAGGCCGTGCCCAACTAACCAGAGCAGCAACCGGCCCTCCGGGCGTCGCTCGCGAGGACTGGAAAATCATCCGTGCGGCGAGTGAGTTCTTGGGCGTCACTTTGCCCTACGATTCTTTGGCCGGGTTGAGGACTCGCATGGAGGGGATCTCACCGGCGCTGACACACTACGACGTTGTTGAGCCCGCGTCCCTCGCTACGGTGGGCAATAAAGTGCAGATAGTTGATGCGAATAAGGGCGCAGAGGCCGGTGGGGCACCGTTGAGGAGGGTAATCGAGAATTTCTACTTTACGGATGCCATCTCCAGGAGGTTTGTTCCCCTACCTCAGGACTCGTTCCTAGCGGGGCGGTGGCAATGGTATTGACAAAAGTTTGTGTATAGCTCCCCGACAATGTCCAGATGCTCCGCTGCAAAGATGACTAGGAGTGGTATCGAGGCAGATCCCAGCCCTGGAGACGCGGCGTATGCCGCAAGTGGGTAACCCCTTAGATGTCGTTGTTAAATAGAATGAATGCCATCTTTGTTTTTTTCCCTCTCCATTTTTTCCTTGTTAAATTTCTTTTCTTATACTCTTGCAAACCATATAGCTAGTGTGGTGTCCCAGCGTTGGTTGGAAAGGAGAAACAGGGGGAGGGGAGGGCATCCCTTAGTGTAATTATAAACTTCGTTTACATTTGATGTTTTATACCACTTGCTCTGTTGGATGCTGTCGTTGTTATACATTAGACACTTAAGGTTGGTATCATGGAAAAATAATGATGGGGGTGGGGGTCTATAGATACCGGTAGGATTATCAGGTCGTTGCAATCATGCAATAATCTAATATTATGATACCGTGCGTGGAGGGTTTCTCCAAATTCACGTTTCCCCAACTGTCAAAATCAGATCCCCCAAAGTATATGATGAATATTTATCATTCATCGTATTACAATAAAGCCACCACCTTTCCCCCTTTCCCTGAGATCCATAATTTCGAAACATAAGAATGTGTTATGAGAATGTATAAGCCAACCCGGACCCCAAAGGAGAAATGAAAACCTAAATGGGGGAAAGGACGCCCATAACATCACCATCTAGAAACAGAGACCCAATTCCCTCCTTTCTCTCTGTCTCTCCAACATACGAAATGAAATAACGTTAAGATTTAATCAATGAATAAGGTAAAAAAAGTGAAGAGTAAGCAAGTGAAAGGAGAGAGAATGGGAAATAAAAATGAAATAAAAGATAAGACCCTGCTTGGCACACAACGAATATCGCGTTTTTTAGATTTTCATGACATTTTTGTTGCAAATAAAATATTTTAGCATTGCACTTTGGTTACAGTAAGCTTGCGGGCCCCGTGCTAGATTTTTGTTTTGATCACCGCTATCAGCAAGGCAGCTGCTCTGTAGGTATGGCTTTTTTCGTGCTCTTTGGTCAAGAGAATTTGAGCTTTAGCAAGGATCGAAACTGCAAGAATAATGGCGTTTCCTATATCGCACCGTGCCAAACAAAGCCTAAGATAATATGGGACATCCCAGTTCTAGTGGGGGGAGGAAAGGCGAAAGAGTATAGAAACTAGTAGGTGGAAGTAGGACTCTCCCTATTTTGTGAAGAAAAAACAATAAAGAAAGGACAGGAGAAGTTGAGAGGGGAACAGGAAAGGCTACTCCGGTGGGATGTATTCCGGACTAACTTGTCTAATAAATGGCGCGTTGCTTGGTGGGAGAGGATGAGGCTTTGGTCCGAGGTACTTGGACTTAATGGCAGTCATTTCTTTGCAAAATTCTGGGTTGGATATGCAATTCATTGCTGCGCGGAGGGTTGCTTCACTGTTTTCTCAAAACGTTAGCTAGATGAATGGATTCTACTCGAGTATGTATTATGGGGAGAAAGAAAGAAGGGAGTGAGATATAGTACCCTTTGTTATTCCCCCACCCGGATCCAATCTCCCTCTTATTAAAGCCCCAACCAGTCAAATACACTGTGATCCAGTAACCGCCTTTATTCCCGCCTTCCCCGTCGGTCCATACGTATTCCACTGTAGCTCTATTCCCCCCAACGATAGTATTCAACGTCTGCTTCGCCATTTTGTCAACCGGACCAACAGACGCATGCTGGGTCTCCATCTCCTTCAACTTCGGCTCGAACAACTCCGTAAGCCAACGCTGTGCAATGTCCACGCCGTTCGGGGAGTCGAGCACAATAGCAGCTATGTATGCTTCGAAACAGTCCGCGAGGGTCTTGTTGACGCCCATGTCCTTGTAGGTTCCGCGGGAGTTGTGGACTAGAGCTACAGGTGCTGCTGTGTTCTGGCCCTTGGACTCACGAACTTTGTCATGAAAGCGGTAGATCGTCGCGTATGTGGAGAGGGGCCTGTTAGCAACTAGTTGTTGCCGCATATCAGAGAGGGGACCTTCGCGGAGTTTAGAAAAGCGGTTATAGAGGATTCGGGAGGTGATAGATTGGAGGTAGGAGTCGCCAAGAAATTCTAGACGCTCATAGTGTTGCTGTTCGATACCCGGTAGGCCGGCGTCTTCCCCTTTGATGAAGGACTTATGTGTAAAGGCTTGCTGACGGAGTTCGTCGCTGTGGATCTCCGGGAGAGGAGGGGGCCAGGAGGAGAACGAGGGGGAGAGCAAGGCTGGGTCTGTGGTTGATGGCGGGGTATATGTTGAAGGGGAGCTGTCAGAGGCTTTGGGAACTGCGTTTTTGAGAGGTCCTGTTGGGTTGTTTCCATTTGCAGGTGGGGTTTTCTTCGACTTCTCTGAATTCCCCCGCGCCTCCTTTGCCTTCTTCATGTATTCATCTAACCACGGCAGATCTCCAGTCTCGAACATCATCCGCACAGCCGTAAAGAAGTTAGCCTTCTCGTCACCAAGACATTTCTCCATGTTAACGTTAGGAGCCGCTAGGATGAGCTCCGCAAAAGCGGAACCAAAGGCATCGAACTTCTGGGAGATATCTAGAGCTGGTGGCTTGCGAGCCGAGCAAACATCACTGCTGAAGATGGAGGATTGAGCACGGCCAGACTCATCAGCTTCGTGACGCTGTTCCTGTCTTCTTTTCTCATCTTGAGGCAAACCCTTCGTTTTCGGGATGCCCCACGTGAGGTAATCGGGGCAACCCTTTGATCTCTTGGACTCCTTTCTCGACGGGCTGCTGACGGTGATAGCGTCTGTATCGTCATGCCTTCGTTTTCTGCTGCGAACCATTTTGATGGAGGCGTTTTGTGGGGATGCTTCAAGGAGCTTGGAGTGAGGCGGTTGTTGGTAAGGCGGGACTGGTTAAGTTAACTCGAGCTGGTTGCACGCAAATCGTAGGAAAGCCCAATTAAAACAAGAAAAAAAGGGCCCAACCCCACCCATTGTATGTTAATCCAATCCAAACTCCAAACATCATACGAGAAATTTTTAATGACGAATGGTATCATAATAATTTAGGAAAAAGCCAAAAGGGCTTCTATTTCAATGCTACTTACAGAAAAGACCTGGGAGGAAAACAAATGAGAACCATGGAGGATAAATTTTACAGCGGTTTAGGAGATACAGGTGGAAGGGTGGGGGGTAAACGTGGAGGGTTTGATGAAGAAATTGACGATCGCTTTGTAATTGACTAGGTAAAAGATAATTCGCACAAAAGATATCTGTCTGTCCGTACCGTTTTATCTTTTCTTTTTTTCTTTTTTTGTTCTTGTTTCAATAGCATCCCCCGAATACTAAATCGCATCCACCATGAAAACCCCCCACAACGCGATACTAAGAGACTGAGTATCAGTTCCGTGCAGCTCCCTTGCCCTTATAATCCGGCGACGCATAGCCGGTAAGAGGCTCCACCTTCTGTTCCTTGAGGTATTCGTCGGTCTGCTCTTGCCATTCCCGGTTCACAGTCTTCGGGGCAGGTCTTGCCATGAGACGGGTACCGTAGAAGAGAGCAAACGAGGCAGCAAGACCAGCGAGGGTATAGTAAAGAACCTTCCTGCCCTCATCTGCGGGGGGGATGGCGCGGGGGCCGTGAGGACCGAAAGCGATCCAGTAGGCTGTTTGTAGTTGAGCAGTTAGCGAGCGAAAATTCCGGACCAAGTTGTAGATATCCGGAGGACGGAAAGGGAAACCTACAGGCTTTCTTTTCCTGCAGAGTCAATTCACCCCAGGAACCCTTCATTCTATCTCTCAAAGACATCCATAAATCGGCCTGCTCGTTCGGAGGCATGGACTCCCATCTCTTCTCGATATCGGCGAGGGTAACGTTCGATACGGCGTGACTAGCGCTGCGGGATTGGACGACTCCGGTAGCAGCAGGAACATGACGAACCAGGACAGAAGTAGAGGGAGAAGCGGGGACAGCCAATCTTGCGGCCCGTAGGGCTGTGTTGCGCAACATGGCTGAGAATTCTGGTATCTACAGAGAGAAGGAAACGAGGGGAGATTGATGTTCTGGCTGATTGCGATGATGGGGGGTGTGTTTTGGGGAGGGATGTTTGATGGTCGGAAGCGGGTCGTATGATTGTGGGATGGCAGAGAGTAGACGCTTCCCTCCACCGGTAGAGCAAGAATGGAAGCGAACGACCGTCGACCAAAACCTCTGGCCAGGTAATACCGGCGCCGGTACTTTAGTTCAGTGGGGGAAAACAGCGACAATTATATTGTTTCCATTATTTTCTACCAGATACCCTGAATTCTTGCGATAAGCAGGCGTTTTAACGGGCATCGATCCCAAGACTCTGCACAACATATGATACCGTATGTATGTATGTACCGGTATATATGTATCTATATGTACGCATGTAAGTTGCTTATTCCCATCCCTTTCACTGGCTCGCCCGTAACTGAGGGATTGCAATGAAAATATGGGTGGGTACAGCACTTGTACCGGTACCATACTCGAGCACAGTGCTGGTGGGTCTACTCGTATTCGTGTGCGGTGAGAGATTCAGACCACAGCAAAGTACTCGTCTAGTACTTGTACTGGTATACCCTACATTGCCAATACTCGAGAACAGACTGGAGGGCACAGACGTTGGCACCCGACTTGACTTGACTTAACTTAAGTCGCCAGTGGCTTGGACTACGGGTAACTTATTGTTTGCCTTTCCAGCGAGGACGCAGATCAGCCGTCATTTTCATTGAATCCACCCCACCCACGACCCCACCTGCCACCGCCAATTCGTCACTCAGCTGAGACACCAATGCAAGCATCTTGCCTACCGGTATTGCACTCGCACTCGAGTACAGTACTACTCAAGTCATACCCGGTACCTGTAGCCTGCAGCGGGTCCTTACTCGTAAAAGTAGGAACGCTTCAATTTCAAAAGAATAATGATCGTCCCTCCAGGCACCGGTGCTGTGCGAGATTAACCTTTCGACGTACTCGAGCACTGCAGCTCTTTTATGCTTTTGGCACCTTTAGCGGTTTGGGGGGGGAAACAGTACCGGTAAACTTGCCCCTTACCTCCGATTTTGGGGGGGACGACTGAGTGACCTAACCGGGGGCAGCTGGGTGACACTTGCTGACATCACTGCCAGGGTGTGAACAATCGTAGTATGATAGACTACCGGTATCATAGCAATACTGAGTGCGCCTGGGAATGCCAACGGACCGCAGTGAATCAGACTACTGCGAGTTGCGTTAACTCCGCGGCGTCCCGGAAGGAAGGGAAGCTTCCAATGTACTGGCACTGTGCATATATACGGTATGGTACCGATACTTGCAGAATTCGTGCCTAATTCGGAGTGATAGTTGATTTTCGATGGCATCTTAAATACGCTAGCGCTCGAGTGAACTTGATAGAGTGGTACAGTAGTAGCAGGTAATTAGCTTCTATGATAGAGGAACTCCTGGACAGCACACATATCCGAATACTGAAACGCGTACAGCACTCCCGCGGCCCACACATGCAGCCGATAACTTATCGAGGTGTGATGTGAAGGGGATGACGCTATGCTTCCTCCCCGAAGTGCAGCAATAGTCTACCGGTGGTAGACTACGGGTCAGCTTCAGGATTTCCCTCCAGTCCATCCTGAGTGCATAAAGTCTCTCCCTCCCGTCCCAAGCTTCAATCCCATAACTTTCATCGCATATATCACTAACTCACAAAGGTTTGTCCATTAACCCGATAACTCAAGCTCGGAGGGCTCCAGGGGGCAAACTGACCTGGACTCAGAAATAAGTTGCATCAGCATTAGCAGGCTCCGTAAGATGGTTGCCAAAATTGGAATCAAGTAAGTCCAATAAGTGATTGTTCTTTATTTAGCCATGGTACTGATGTGTATCACAAAGTGGTTTCGGGCGCATTGGCCGTATCGTGAGTTTTCCATGGCTAGCGATTGAGCTGACATGGCCTCTGAAGTACGCGAAAGCATTCTTGGGCTGATACTGGCGAATTGATTGTTGCTAGGTTTTCCGTAACGCGTAAGATCTTGATTATCCCACTCTCACCCTCATTTCTGTTCCCCTGTTTCTTTGACGGGGCGGATTATTTTACGGGAAACGACTGAGCTGTGTCTGCTTGCCCCTAAACAGCGCCTACTGACTGAACGGATTATCAGTATCGAGCACGATGACATCGATGTCGTGGCTGTAAACGATCCATTTATCGATCCTAAATATGCTGTAGGAGTCCCTCTGTCTGCTCTAGTTGCTTTTGCGCAATACGTTATTGAACGTTTGAGCAGGTTTACATGCTCAAGTACGATTCGGTTCATGGAAACTTCAAGGGAGATATTTCTTCAAATGACTCTGGAGACCTAATTGTCAATGACAAAATTGTTAAAATGTATTAGGAGAAGGATGCGGTAAATATCCCCTGGAAAGACACTGGAGTAGAGTATATCGTTGAATCCACTGGAGTTTTCACTACTACTGAAAAATCTAAACCTCACTTGAAGGGTGGCGCCAAGAAAGTTGTTATGTATGTTTTTGCCCAGGGTTTATGAAATTATGCCGTGCCTGCTGACGGAGAATATAGAGCTGCACCTTCGGTATGAGTACTCTGAGAGCACATATTTGCGTTGATACTGAAATGCTTACTCGGCACAGGCCGATGCTCCTATGTTTGTTTGCGGGGTCAATCTTGCAAAATATTCTAAAGACGTTGAAATCCTTTCCAATGCTTCCTGCACTACCAACTGCTTGGCTCCGTTAGCCAAGGTTATCAACGACAAATTTGGGATTGCTGAGGGATTGATGACCACTGTTCATTCTTATACCGCTACCCAGAAGACTGTGGATGGGCCTTCGGCCAAGGACTGGCGTGGAGGCCGAGCTGCTGCGACCAACATTATTCCTAGTAGCACTGGCGCAGCCAAGGTAATTGTTTGATTGGGTATCCAATATGGACTCTTCTGACTATCACAGGCTGTTGGTAAAGTTATACCAGAGCTTAACGGGAAACTTACGGGCATGGCTATGCGTGTGCCTACCCAGAACGTGTCTGTGGTTGATCTCACAATTCGTCTCAAGAATGGCACCAGTTATGATCGGATCAAAAAGGCTGTTAGAGAGGCCGCTGAAGGGCCTTATAAAGGAATAATTGCGTATACCGAGGATGAGCTAGTGTCTAGTGATTTGAACGGTCACGAAGCATCTTGTATTTTTGATGCGAAAGCAGGGATTCCATTGAATGAGAATTTTGTCAAGCTGATTGCTTGGTACGATAACGAATGGTAGGTTTCTTGGGAGAACGCCCTTACAGGACCATGTGAATATGACTAAAATATCGTAGGGGCTACTCTCGTCGGGTTCTCGACCTCATCTCATATATCGCAAAAGTTGATGCTAAATAGATAGGGAATACCTTCAGTTTCTCTATTGCTTGAATTTTGTAGGGTGTTATGCTCGATAGCTGATAGCTTATAGGCAATATTTGCCTCTATGTTCCTATATAAAATTAATGTGTTTAAAATGCAAAAATCGAGACTTGCCTCTTTCAATCTAATTATCAATTGCCACCACTACCAAATAAGAAACAGCACTCAGTTTCTGTTTCGATATCGGGAGATAAAACTTGTATAATTCACTTATACACTCGAGTAGTCGATAAATATATTCGCGTTATCGCTGCGAATTGCGACGAGAACTTTCACCAAATTTTTGTTATCAGAAATATACATATCGACCGCTACCTGTAAATGCCGAGCCGTTTGCGGTACGCGGTGGATATATACTAGAATATGGACATAACCATAGTATCATACCAATTAGTACAAATACATGAATTGTTTGGGCTTTTGTAATACATTCATAATGGTAAGGTTTACAGGTCTCGATATTTGTACAACTATCTCTATTAGTGCGCTTGTGAGCTCGCATTTGCCAAAACCGCGTTTCTATTCCTAGTACTGTACCTTGTTATCGGAGTGAGTCACATATATAATTTATAGATATTCCTTTAGTTTTTGTGAGGTTTCATGTATTATATGATGTATTGCAGTAGTATTAAAAGAGGATATAGCAGCAATGCATGCTCGTGTCCGCAAAGTTCTCGTAACAACTGATGTACCGCAAAGTCTTAACAGTCTTCAACTGGCGTGTTGCGGAAAAGCTATTTGATGGGGGAAAAAATGCCAACGTCTTGTACGGAATCTGCCACTACCAGATCAATAATTCTCAAAAAAGAGTCATTCATGTCCTGATATCTTGTGCGGGAGTTGGTAGGTTACAGTACTTGAGGTGTTACGAGAGCTTTGCGGATGCGAGTGTGCTTGCATGTGTGAAATTTTGCTAGGATTAGCGCAAACTTGGAATAGTACAAGTATGATACTTGTAAAATCCTATCTATTTGATTCTACTACCAAATCTATTACATGAGTAGGTATCCGAATACAAACCTTTTCATGGGAAAAATCGTAACATCCGATCGCGACCTGCTTAATAATTCTTTGAAGAGTAACTGTCATGAAATTAGGGGATTTTTAAGTTGCTTTACCGCTTACAATACTCTTTGCACCGCATAGGTTAGTCATTCTGTTTACTCGAGTGCTTGAAAAAGTCGCTGCAAAGTGATATTGTTCTATAACTTATCTTATTCCCTCCATCCCAGGAAACACGTAACACCCAATATTGAATTTGCCTTCAGTCCGAAATAGACTTTTAGGGTTAGGGTTCAAATTCAGAGTCTACAATTTGAAAGTGAAGGTTGCTGCCAAGAAATTATTTACCTTACACTGGTTGTTAAGAACCTAAACCTCACGACAATTTGGTCAGTTACGATTGCCAGTCGCAAGCGCAGTCGCGGAGCCCTGTCTCATAACGCCCAGCGAGCCGTAAAGCTGTAAGGGTTTCCTACAGCTTGGCGAAAATTTTTGTAACCTGGATATAAACTCTCGGCGCTCCTTTTCCTCCCATCCTCCTCATCCACCAACGGTCTCATAACCCAACGCCCTTACAAAGACAAGATGGCCACTGGTTTGTGTTACGACCGTCGCATGACTAGTCATCGTATAATCGAGGGTGAACACCCCGAAGATCCTAAGAGGATTTCTGTTATATACGAAAAGATTGTCAACTGCGGGCTTGTCAATGATCCAGAATTTTCAGGAACAAGCAATCCCGAGAACCCCGGATTGATGGTTAGAATTGAGGCCAGGGAGGCAACTGAACGTGAAATCGGCTTGATTCATAGCCGTGATCAGTTTGAATTTGCCCGAGAGCTTGAAGGTGAGATAAATGGTTCAAGTGTTTGCTTCGGGAATGTGCTAATATTGTCTTCTTATGATAGATCATGATGACGAGCAGTTAATCATGATGACAAATGAGGCTGATTCGGTTTACTTTAACCAGCATACCTTTATGTGTTCTAAGCTTTCTTGCGGTGGGGCAATAGAAACTTGCCTTCGAGTTGCTCAAGGTCACGTAAAGAATGCAATTGCGGTAGTTAGGCCACCTGGCCACCACGCGACTCCTGACTGCTCAATGGGTTTCTGTATCTTTAATAATGTCTGTGTATCCGCTAAGACTCTACAAGAGAGGATGCCTGATATTAAGAAGATTCTAATTCTTGATTGGTGATTATTCTTCAATTTGCCTAAAATTTGTAGGGAAGAGGAGGTGATCAGCATTCTAATCATTTTTTCTTGGTTTGCTTTTTTAGGGACATTCATCATGGTAAGTAAAAACAAGATAGGAATTCATTATTAGTGCACTATAGCTGATTTTTACTCTTTTTACAGGAAATGGTACTCAGGATGCCTTTTATAACGACCCATCTGTTTTATATATTTCCCTTCACAGGTTCGAGAGGGGAACATTCTATCCGAACGACCCTAGGGGAGATTCTACATTCTGCGGGTCGGGACAAGGTACCGGATTGTAGGTCTTTCCCTCCCTTCCAGTCCAATCACCCTTGCATACGCTCACTGCTTCAGCAATGTAAACATCCCTTGGACTGAAGGTGGTAAGCTGGACGGCGATTACATATATGCTTTTCAAAAGCTTGTAATGCCTATAGCTTTGGAATATAATCCAGACTTTGTTATTGGTAAGCACTCTGGTATTTCTGCAGATATTTTTTAGCTACCGCCGAACCAAGATCTGATTATCGAAATTCCGACTTAAACAGTTTCGGCTGGATTCGATGCGGCTGCTGGTGATGAGCTCGGGGAGTGTTACATTACTCCTGCTGGCTTTGCCCATATGACCTACATGTTAATGAGCCTAGCAAAGGGCAAAATGGCTGTTTGTTTAGAAGTAAGTTATCAATTTACTTATTTGAATAGGTTCTCATACAGCTTATAGGGAGGATATAATCTATCCTCGATCTCAGATTCTGCCCTTGCTGTCATAAAGGTTTTGATGGGCCAAGCGCCTGAGAAGATCCTGGACCCGGTAGCGTCCCCGGCGGCGGCAAATGTAGTACAGCAGTGTATCGATATCCAAATGAGATACTGGCGTTGTTTGCATTCAGCCGGTTCATTAAGTCCAACTCCCTTGAAAACTCTTATTAAATAAATTTTTACTGATTGAGATGATTAGGGGCTTCCGAGAGAGGTAATGGGCTTTCCCTAGATGGTTAGAATATACCCATCTGATTAGGATCGCACTTTCGCTAATAACTTTTAGTTGTAGTACGTGCGTGGCAAGAGAAAATTTTATGGGAGAAGTATAAGATGTCATCAGCACCAGTCATGCATCCGTCGGGTCTTGTGTTTGATAATGCGCTGCTGATGTCGTAAGTTCCCCTGCCTCTCAAACTTATTACCCACTGTGGTGCATTTTGTGAGCGAGCTATAAAGCTACCGAATTGGTTGAGATTGCTGTCTTAGAATTTAACAATATTTTTCTGGCGGCTATAAGGCCAGTAGTAAGTAATTGATGCTAACATATATTAGGGAAAATTGCCCTACCGCAAAAGTTATTGTTATGCTCGTACACGAGCCGTAAGTATTCCGCAATCAGGTGCATAAATTCAACTAGTGGCTAACTAATTCTGTGATTTAAGGCCAAAAATACATGCTACCGTGGATACCAGAGATTCGAAGGAGCTCAATTTGGATGATCTCGAATTGGTAGCTTTCCATTCATCTATCTTGTCTTAATTATCAAAATGTTTCTTGTTCTGCTAATATAGTAATTTCTGTAATGCTGAAGATTGATCCCGTTTATTTTTATATTCGTTGGGCCTTTGAGCAGCAGTTCGGAATAGTGGATGTTAGTCTTCCACCACAACAGCGGCCCCAAGCGGTAAGTATCCTAATAATCGAGTTAGGTAAGAATGAAGATATTAAAAACAAAAATTGGGTTTTTAGAGTAGCACGGCAAATGCGTTACGGGGACAGTCCGAATCCCTTTGTGAATACCTTTGGGACAATTATATCGAGTACTCCATTCCTCCATGTCCCCATAATTTTTTTCTACATAATGTATTATGTGGATTTTCCTAATTTCTAACCTTTGATCTCCCTGCGTACAGGCTCCAAAACGCGGAAAATGTTTTGTTAATCGGAGTTGAAGATGGAGTTTCGGGTATTCTTCATATGCTTACTTCCAGAAGTATGAAAGTTATCCCCATTTATAGTAATTCTCTATTAACGTACTATAAACTCTAGAGTGCGAGAAAAAGGTCAAAGCCTGTGTAGGTTTTATTTGTACCGCAAACATGCAGTCCATACTGTATGGTGGTGTTAAAGATCAAGAACTCACAGAGTGGTACTTCAATGTACGTACTCTCTTCTCAGCTACTTGCTTTAACAGCTAACATTCGAAACTAATCTTTCCTCTCAAAGACCTCGTTACTTTTCGTTGGATCCGATCATCTTTACTGGGATGGTAACAAATCCCGTCGTAAGAAGTATGGTAATTGCAAACTTACTGGCGGAGATGTTATTTCCACGGTTATGTTGAATTCCCAAAAGGAAGCAGCAAGCTTTATGTTGAGCAAAATAACCGTTAAGGCAACTGAGAACGACGGCAACAACGGCCATAATGATAATAAGAATGGCGAAGAAGAGGAGGGAGAGATTATCGAAGGACAGATTGCGGCTTAGACTGTCGCTATATTGATATCCTTTCGCGTATAACAGTTTTTTTCCTTTTCCTTCTCGCTAATTATACTTTTCCTTTGTTTTGATCCATCGGGTTGGAGTCGGCAGTTTCTCTTTCCTTATGTCATACATGGATGGTTGGCGTTACCACTTAAAAGTTTTATCTTTTCTTTCTTTCCTTTCCCTTTTCTATCCTACCCGCCGTGCTCCTGTACCGTACCGGTATGCCATATCCAGTTCTGCAGCTGTAATTCTGGAATTTGCGAATGATGTTATATGACGTGATTTGATATAATGTAACATGTGTAGGTTGGTGGACTTGCTTGAACCATACCGGTATGTCGAGCCATAACAATATGTTGCTCATACTTGGTATCATATCTCAGAAAGCAAGCGAGAGCAGGAGGAGAGAGAGAGAAGGAAGGGACGTTTTTTTTATAGGTTAGAGACCTGAGCTAAAAGCCCCCCTCTAGCACCTTCCTCATCCCCTCGACAAAATAGCAAACACCATACCCGCAACCCCAGCACCTAATCACGAACTAGAATTCATGCGCTCCAGGAACCACAGACTATTTAAAGCCAACCCCTCCCTAGCAGGAACGGCCACCCCACCCCCAGCGCACAATGTGCTCGTACAGCAACTCCCGACACGAAATGTCCCGCAAGCGTGAACTCAATTCCTCTCCCTTTGTCCCCCGCGGTCCGCATCGGTGCACCGCCAAGCACATGGATTTCATTGTTGGAGTACCGTATTACCCTTTACCATTAACCGACAAAGGTTTTCTGGAGCGTTTCATTGGTTCTTTGTTTCTGGCTCTGGCCTTGTCTTGTGTGTGCGGTGAAGACAAAGGGTGAGTCTGCGAGCTCTTGCGGTTGAGGACTGGTGTGGATCTGGTGATTCTCGCTGCTGTGTGCAAAAGCTTTTTCTGGCCTGCTTGTTGGGTGGGGAACTCGACAACCTTCGGTGTGCCGGACTGGATCGTGCATGTCGTAGTGTAATGAAATGGGCGGCTTCGCGTCGGCGTTTGGATGGATTGCGTGGATCTCGGCGGGCTAACTTATATCCCCGGATATTTCATGGGTAAAATGCTGCTGCTGGATGTTGGGAGGTTATCGGTCGGATTCGGGCAGATGAAAGCACGATACGCGGTGTTATCGACGACTGAAATTCGGGATTTGGAATCCAAGTCTAATGGAAGTCATCCAGTGATTTTGGAATGGGTCGGCACGTAGGAAGTATTTTTATCTATTCTCACACAATTTAGGATTCCTGTAATGAGGTGTGGAATGAAAATTGTGCATCACCACACCATCGTCCGTCATGGCGGAGGAGAGAGGGGAATATATAATATTATTATTATATAATATATGATTCTTGTATATACAGCTTGCGTATTATGGACCGCGAGCCAGAGCAAAGTGAAAAAACAGATGAAATGAAAAATAAAAAACCGAGCTAGCACTACCTTGTATTATTATATGCATATCGTCCAATATGGCGCCTAGAAGAACTTAACTCCCATCTCCTCGTTCGCACCAAATACTTGTGCGAGACTACGTTTGACGAGAAAGTCGAGGGCTTTACGGAGGACGTATGGGTCTATTGTGTGGAACTCTGTGCATGCCGAGTTGTCAGCACACGAGGGGGGGGCGAGAGAATGGGGGGGGGTACCTTGATTCCTGGTGAGATCCCCTTCAGATATCTCGTAAAGCGTGAGTACGCTTCCTTTTTGTCCAGTGCTATCGATCTATCCACCCCATTCATCAGTACCTTCCCATCCCTGCTAAAGGCGTGCGTGTGGATGCAATCACCCATTCATAGATAACATTAGCCCACTCTTCCGGCTTCCTCCAATACACTATCGCCGTAGCTTTCCCCACACCTTCCCACTCCACGTCGCCCTCCGTTACCATGTACTCCAAGAGTTCTGCTGCATCACGTTGCTTGAATCTGCCTATGTGCTCCGTTAGCACACATGTCCTCTCTCGAAGGGGGAGGGAAAGGAGGACCCACGGTTGAGATTTCTGTTATAAAATAACTCAGTCTCGAGTGCGTCGCTGAGCTGTAATTTCCAAATCTTGTGCGCGCGGCAGTAGGACAGGACCCAGGCGGCCCAGATTGAGCGTTGATGGGCCCATGTGGTGTCGTTGGGCTGTGTATTTTGTCTGGGTCAGCGGTGGTGCAGCACGCTCTACGGGGAAGAGGAGGAATGATATCTTGTGAAGAAGGCGGGGAACTCGTAGAGTTCTGGGTACTCAAGGTTTGGGGGTTTGGGTTTTGTGAACATTGTGGCCGTTGTTGTCATATTAGAGCTCTCGGACGGAGCTATCAAGTTTCAGGGGATGGGGGTGCGTGCCTGCGTGCCTGCGTGCCTGCGTGCGGTTGACTCGGTTGGTTGGTTGCGGGTTGGATAGTGGGGCGGAATCTCTACTACGGTGGAAAGTGCCTAAAGGTGGGTCCTCCGGTGAAACAGGAAGTCCGTGGCAACCGATCGGAATTGAGCCCGGAATTGCCAAGACAACCATGCAATAATACACGTGCTGGCAACCATACTATACGATACTATAGATTGGTGAATAAAGCAAAAATCAAGAAATTTATTTAAGAAGCAAAGGGTTTCTAAGAGGATACTTCAGTTAAAGATACACGACAATGACTTTTATATACAGTATCAGTAAATGGAGTAGTTTCATACTTCAATCCAGCATAATATGCTTCAAGTATTCAAGTACTCTTCTACCAGTATTTGAGCAGTAGAAGTGAAGGAATTTCCTGTAAAGCCTTTGGTACCATCTTGACCAATGAAGGCCAATTATACTGGCAGTTCTTCCTCATGTACCATTTTGCTCTTCCCTATTGGTATTAAATTCAATTTAGTTCACAGTGAAATTTGGGAAAAACATGCAAAAATGGCCCCTCTTCTCAATCTCCTTTCGAAGACGTGACTTTTGTTCTAAAAAGTCAGGCTGCACTGACAGTAGGCGTCTTGTGCAGCAAGAATCACCAAAATGACTTCTGTCTTGTTTGTTCTTCCTGCTCTTACAGTCATGTCTTAATCCATTTTCTTACCATAGGCCACATTCCTGTAAAATTCTCTTGCAACCTTTTACCTTACCTCTCCACTTTGATAGAATAGAATAATCATCTATATCAAAGCTCATCTTTTGTATATATAGTATGACTTCATTGGGTTTATAATACTATCTCTCTTGAAGAGAAGGCTGTTTTCCACCAGGATCCATATTCATATGTGATGTACGAAGTGCATCAGGTGCATCCGCTGTATGGGAGGTGCCATGGTTGAAGAGAAAAAGTGCCTGAGCTTTGGAGAATGTAGCTTTAAAGATTGGAATGGCGATATTGAAGACCTGGTCTATTAAGTTGTCACCATTCCACAGGATCCTTTACCAACTTTGATTTATTCAGTTGCCTGTCGGGGATTGATTTAAAGTCCTGGAATTGGTTCAAGGTCATGAGATTGTAGCGCTATTGGTAATGGATTAGAGGAGAGCATTTCCAGCTGATTGCAGAGAAGAATAAAGTTAGAAACCATTAGACCCTGCCCTTTGGACTTCTTGCGAATTAGGTGCTTATCCTTGTGAATCCAATGATAGTGTACACCATTATTTGAATGGAAAGTACACTCATCATGAGTACAAGAAATTAGCATGCACTTTCCAGGTGGTAATAATGTTCAATTCAAAGCTCTAGATAGCAGCTATTTAGATATATGCTTCTTCTATTGAGGAAGAAAGTACTGCTGGCGGTAAAAGGCGACATTGGGCTTCTCATGCCTATCGATATATACTCCTTTACGAACTTCTTTCCATTCAAAGCCTAGCTTTTTCAGCCAGTGAATGGCGGTCGATGCAGTAATACTCATTTTGCCCTGAGTATGCTTTTCAATTAGAGAATCATAGATACAAGAAATACGAAGCTCAGCATCAGCCTGGCTAGTTCGTGTAGTTCAATACTCTGTTACTGTTTTGGTAACTTCATGTTCAGATATATCTATAATTTCATTTCATTCTATATTAGTTTCAAGATCAATGAGTTAAAGAGATTAAAGAATATAATATACTTTCACCTACTCCTTCAAAGTACTCACATACTGCAATCAATGTTCCCTCATCATTAAGCATACTTTGCGACTTTGCATGCTTGCCACTCTGACTGGATATAATAGTTCTCATTTTAATCCAGCTCTTCTCCCAACAAATAATATTTTCAGCTGTCTGCTTGCTTCGCCCCCATCCAGTTACTGTATTTTGTACTACTGTCTTGCATGGTAGATCCGGATACTTTATTTGCCAATTCATAAACTGGAAGACTTGGAAGTAGCGGTCAAGATCATGGACATTGTGAGAGGTTTCTTTCTTCAAGTATAGAACCTTACGAATATCAAAAACAGCTATATATTATTATTATTGAATTTAGTAAAAGCTTCTTTTACAGTAATATGATCAATTCATATTCCAGGAAAATAATTATACCTTTCTTGAGAACTGTTGTTCTCATCTCTTTTGTGACCATTGGCTACTTTTCTTCAACTTTCATTTCCATATCCTCCCAATACTCAAGTTCATGCTCCTCTCTGTACTCCTTGAGCTGTCTTACTCTCTCTTTCTCCTTACATTCCCTTCGCCATAATGTTGTTCTAGATGGTCTCTTCTTGGTGTTCAACCTCAGGGCATTTGTTCTGTAAGGCTGGATAGGCGACGGTGTCTCTGTTTAGAATTGGGCAGATTCTTCTACTTCCTGGGTGGAGTCTTCCTGCTGGCGCAACTCGGCCTCCGATATTGGACTTGACTCACCACTGCAGTGGGTTCTAGTTGGTAATTCTGGGATGCTGCATATTTTTTTAGGATGTCCCCCTTGGGCTCCTACTTTGCATTAGCTTTTCTGTTTATCATTTAAGAGAGGTATACTAATGGTGTTGTTATGTGGAATGTGTAATTATTCATCACTCTTACTCTATACTGTTCTCATAACTTGATATCTATTAATTATTTTTACAACTTAGTCATCTTGGCCCCTCAGTATTTTTCAGTCTGCTCCTATGTACATTCTATCACATATTTCACTCTCACCAAAATTTGCTCTTTTCAAACTTGAACTACTTTTTCTAATAACACCATATTACAAAAAAAAAATATCAGGCCTCTTTTCCTCTTGAATGTCTTCCTCGCTGATGTTTTTTTTTATTTTTATTCCTTGTTGTGGTTGACTAGTTCAATTTCTGGTTTGCCTGTTTTGAGGACCACAATTGAGTTGCTTTGCACTATATGTACTGGACAGTCTAATGAGATGTGTGCAATCTCATTTTATCCAAAAATGACAATCTGATAACAATGATGGTAGATGCATAGGGGGAATTTCTCAGCATGCATGTGATTTATGATGAGATTTAAACTCAATGGATTTATTCTCACAAAATCTAATTTAATAATTCTTTTCTAGACTCTCTAAAGTTGAACATATTGAAGTTTCGGCAATTTCTGACTATTCATATCTTCTCCCTCACACTTTCAACATTCAAAATGTGCTTGAGTGTAGATTGAGGGGATGCAAGTCATATATGTGCTGAGCAGTTAATCAGATGTGCATAATCTCATCTTATCCAAAAATAACAATCTAGTAAGATCTGTCCTGTAATATACCATGCTCAAGGTTTGTGATCACAACATGTGATAAGGGTGAAATTGCCGAGATGCCAAGCTAGAATGTGAAGATTTTTATTCCTTAAATACTCAACAAACTTTCAATATTTACAATGTGCTTGAGCATAGATCGAGGAGATACTAATTCATATATGTACTAAGCAGTCTAATTTGATGTGCACAATCAAATCTATTCAAGTGACTGATCTGATGATCAGATATCCCGTGCTTACCAGTACACCTGTAGCATTTTTCATCACAATAGGATCTTGCTTGTTCTTCCTTAGACTTTCAACATTCACAACATGCTCGAGTGAAGATTGAGGGGATGCTAGTCATATATGAACTGAGCAGTTAATCAGATTTGCACAATCAGTTTAATCTCATGGGACAACCTGATAATCGGATATCCCGTGATCACAGGTACCACTGTAGGATTTTCCATCACAACTACATGTTACACTATAAATGCTTAGATTAAATGGTAATTGTAGTAATATACTCTACTTTGGGGTAGAGGAATGGCTAGTCAAATATATACTACACGGTAGTTTGGACACCTGTCCTATCTCACAGGCAGATCTAATCTGATCTTATGTTTAGTGAGTATGACACAGCATGATCTGCTTTGTGCAATATTAGATATTTCTGGTTATGACTTGCAGAGTTTCAGTTCCACTCAGACAGGCAGAATAAAAAACCCCTCTCACACCTGTTGTCATGAATATGGCTTGGTGAGGAAAAGGTTTTCACATGACACATGGTTATGAGTCACAGGTATGTTATTGTTTCACACATATGACTCATTTGAGTCAAATGATTTGTTATGTGTGGGATTTGTGATGCTTTTGTACATGGCTCAAATATGAGTTATGGGAGTGCACCTGGCGAGTATGCCTTGCGAGTGTGCCTTGCGGGTAGGCCTGGCGCATATGATTTATATTTCACACATGACCTCATTATGAGGTTATGGATTTCACGCATATGACTCAGTCGAGTCATATGACTTGTTTATTGTGTTATGATTGGTTTATGAGTTTTGCACATGACTTCATTATGAGATCATGGGTTTTGAGCATGTGATAATCTCAGTCACATGACTAGTTTGTTATGATTTGATTTTGCACATGTGACCACTTTGGGTCACATGACTAAAGGCTGGAAGAATACTATATAAGAAGGCTGAAGCGGCTGAGGAGGATAGGTTCTTCACGCTTTGTTCAAAGTACTTTTCCTACTTCTTGCACTCCATGTCGGAAGTGAGCATAACCAATACTTTATCTTATTTTGCTCGTGATAAATACTTCATCTACTGTTACCTGTTTGTGTTTTTCGTCTTGGGCGGTCGGTTAGAAGCAGTTGTTCTCGCTTAAAAGATACTTCAGTATGAGATATCCATGGCCTGGTCTCGGTAATCACTGAGTATAGTTTGGGCAAGGATGGCGTCTTCAACAGCCTCCTCTTCCACGGATTGTCCCCCTCCTTTGAGAATGTCGTCCCCTGTTTGGTTCGACTCCAACCCCTCCTCCTCGCTTGAGACAGCCCGTGCAGCCTTGTCTCTTGTGCCCGCTGCTGAGGCCGGCTGTGGCCTCATCCCTACAACTACACAGTCATATGTCGCACCCAGAGGAAACTTTAATTTCCTACAGTTTCACTACTGCCACGGGTGTCAGAATGAGGTGAACCCACAATTTGATGACTTGGTTCGGCTGATGGTCGCTGATGCGACCGTTGCCACGATGAAAGAGGTAGAGGTTTTGGTGAAGGGTTTCCTAATTGGGAGAGGCTATTCAGCCATGTGTGGATTGAACAAGGACACCACCACAGGACTTTTTGTTCAGTTCAACTCCGATCACAGCTCGGAATACTCTCCAGCCCCAGTACCCTTCCCACCCAAAGACTCTCAGGCCATAGTGCCTGAATTCCCTGTACTACTGACCAAGAGCATGACTATGGTAGAAGCAAGTTCATGGTCTACTACCCCTCCCCTCGCTAGGGCTGTCCAAAGCAAGATGCCCAGTTTTCTCCACCAAGTCCCTGTACGCAAGGCTGGCTTGTCAACCCCTTTCTTTCTGGCCGAGATGTCATCTGGCGAAAGGGTTCTTTACAAGACCCTAAAGTTTAGATTAGATGACCCAAAAGATAAGGATTACAACTCACCTGCTGCCGGAATGAGTCGCTATGTGCGGTCAGCATCCCCCGCTAAACGATCCGCTGCTCCGGCTCTAGGACCACAATTTTTGAGGGCCATCAATGGTGATGAAGGCTGAAAAAAGCAGATCGTTCCTGTCCTGCTGGGCCTGGGCCTTGACGTGCACCATGGACGCCTGGCCATTCCCCCACCTGTGAGTCTGCCTTCGACCATTGAGGATACAACATATTCCCCGTCCCCGTTGGGAACAGAAGACGTCCTGCCTACCTCTGAGGTGTTGGCTCGGGACACTCCCATAGACTTGGAAGAGGGGCACAACTCCGAAGCAACTGGACTTGGCGACAGTGTCTACGCCCCCTCTCCAGCAATGGCATCATCACTACCAGCCTTGAGCAAAGAATGGACTTTATCTAAAGGACAGTTATTAAGCTCTCGGGAGGTCTCACATGACGCGAAGACACTGTTAGAGGTTCACCTGCTGGACACTCAACCTGATGAAGCTGATGCCATTGTGGCTCAGGCAGACTCAATCATGGAGGGAGTTTGCGAAATGTTGGAAGCAGGTAGGACTCCATCCCCTAGGCCCTACTTGGGTAGCATAATTGGATCCATGCTGGAAGGGCTTGAGGACATCCACTCTGGAAACACTCAACTCCTTCTCTCCTCGGAATCTGGGTCGATTGAGGACGACATGATACATGATGTCCGGACCTGGATGAACAATGGCGCCACGTTTGGTAATGAAGGACCAGAGGGCAGAGTAAATTATTGGAGCTGAGTGCACCTACTAGAACGGGCGGTGAAGGCACTGACAGGTATTGTTGGGAAGCAAGGGGAAGAGATAGAGACGCTGCAAGGTAGGTTGTCCCCCTGCCGCCGATCTTCTTCAGTAATATCCAGCAATACCCCATCTACATCATCAGGAGCTACACCACCCCCTGTCCTCGTTAAGGGAAAGGAGACTGCTAGCGTGGCTCCTACTGCTAAAGCCTCCTTCACAGAGGTAGTGAAAAAGATGGCATATGTGCCCAAGCCTCTTACTGCTCAAAAAGAGCAAACACTCTCTGCCCACCCCACATCAGCAGCCTCCTCCCACCAGTCTAGCAGTGGGAGCTCCTCTAGTGAAGGGGGAGTAACTTTGTGTGTGGCTCGTAGAAGTGAAGGCAAATCGGTACACTGGGAAAGAGAGGATGGGGAGGAGGAAGAAAAGAGAAAAGGTAGGAAATGTGGCAGGCGTATGAGCGGTGCTACCAGAAGGAGAAGAAAGAATGCCAGTGGATCTGGTAATGGAAAAGAGACGGCGACCCTGGCCAGGACTCAGGAGAAGAACACTGACAGACAGGAGCCGGCCCCTGTTGCTAGAGCACCTGCTATTCTGATAGCTAAATCAGGGCCTGCGGCCATGGCCAGCATCAAGGTGACCACAGCCCCGATACGACAGGAGTGTCGACTGGTTCCACAGGGATCTTCCAACCCGTTCAACTCGGTACCGGCGCCACCACAGTCGTCACTGACCCCGGATGCCCGTGGAAAGCATATTACTATGGGATTCGCCACCTGCAAACAGGTGGTCCTACCTGAAGGTGTAGGCATCGAGGCAATTCGGAATCAGATCAACATGACCTTCGCGAACTAGGGAAAGATTAGAGGCAGTGCCCCGTATATCTGTGCTGGGCACGTCAGGCCTAAGATTGGTTGTATCTTCCTGACTTTGGCAGGACATTCTGTTACTGAACGAGGTAGTCGACTCGACAAGGCTAGGCTTGACCTACTTGGAGAATTGTCGCTACCGGAGTTCGAGTTTTAGAGGAATTTGGAAAAGGTGAAGATCTTTGTTTCTGGTGTCCTACTTGCTGACACAGGACGGGGGTCAATATGGAGGGTTGAGGGATGGACTGGAAGTGCAGCTTTGGATGGCCTCTGCACTGACCTGGAGCAATCTAATACTGGTGTAGTAATAGTGTCCAGGCCAGATATTATGGGATTCATCCATGCCATGAGGCAGGCTAATACTACGACATGTGGTATTCGTTTTATGGTCGAAAGAAACAAGGCCATTAAGGAAAGGCTGGTCGAGGGAAAGATTTGGTTGAGAGGTGGGGCCTGCAATGTTCAGGTGTTTGAAGAACACAGACCCTTAAAAGTCTGGTAAGTGTCTGGAGACTGGCCACTTTGAGGCCACGCATGGGCCGCCACCCCACTGTAGGTTTTGTTTTGGAGTACACCTCTCCCGGGAACATATGTGCAGTAAGCTTGGATGCCCAGGAGGTGTGGGCCAAGCCTGTGGACATACTAGAAGACAATGTTGGCTTCGTGACCGGATGGACTATTTCACTAGATATGAGCAGTACCCAGGAGTCAGGTCATCACCCTCAGCTCCGTCTTTGTCGAGTCAAAAGCAAGAGACGGCCCCGCCAACAGAACCTGCCAAGGAATTGGGGCACCAGGAAAGTCAAACAGGGAGGGCCCGGAGAAGACGCCATAGCTGTGGAAGGTCTCCAATACCATGACTGGTTGAAATCAGCAGCGATGAGGAAGATGAAGGCCCCCACCAGAAGTCGGCTAAGGCTAAGGGTAAGGAACCAGAACACCCCTCTCCCTCCCCCTCGCCGGCGCGCAGGATTTTGAAAACCACTGCCACCTCCAAACCCCACTGGGAAGATACCTTTTGGACCGCCCAGGACCAAGATGGTGGTGCCCCCTATGCCTCTGGCCCTTGCGGCCCGAGTGAATCAGTTGAGGCCCCCTTTTAATGCTTATTACAATAATGACTTTAAACGTGGGGAGGAGTAGTCGTATTCGGGCGCTGGCATTTGATTTGTTTTCCTTTGTTGATTTGGTTTTTATTATTGAACCACCAGTTGACCTAGAGGGACAGCATGTGCCTATAGATGTTGATGGGTGGGATTTATTTTCCTTTGTTAAGAAGTCGGGTGTTGAGGTGTTTGTTTGGTCCCGTATTTGTGGGATGTTTGAAATGGTGGGACACGGGGAGAGCAGTGCCAGTGTTAGCTATTGGGAGAAAAAGGTGAAAAAGGTACTTGCTAGGGTGTACTTCTGACCTGGATACACTAAGGACCAATTTGTTGGCTGGTTGGACGAACTTAGAGAGCCGGACATTGTATTTGGCGACTTCAATGCCAGATACCAGGATTGGGACCCCAATGCGGACCACAACAATACAGGGGGACGGTGGCTGAAACAGTGGTTCACGGCTCCAACACGTGATATGAACATGGTTCCCCCGACAGTACCAACCTTTCAGGACGTGTCCAGAATTGACCTCTACCTACACAGAGCACCGTATGTTAGACATCGATACCTGGATGCCACTGGTTGCGAATATAGCGCTCAAGCCCTGAAGTTGACGGTCGACCTTCCTGAAAATGTTATGCATTAGAGGCCGGCCTGGAAGAAGGTAGCATGGGAAAAGGTTGGGAAGCAGTTGGATGCCCTGCAAGAGGTAGAAGATGGGAGGTTATGGGAAGGAGTGATACAAGTGGTGGATGCACTCCCACGGGCCTCCATTGGCAGAGGTCAGTGCGAGTGGTGGACACCAGAGTTGGACAGGATGAGGTTGGATGTGGCCCGGCTACGTCGATACTGCAAACGCAAGGCGGAGTGAACGGAGGACTACAAATTGGCCCGATGTGTATACAGAGTATGCCTGTTAAGGGCTAGATTTGAGCATATCAGGGAAAAGATAGCCGAGAGCCAAGACCCGGACATATTTAGATTGGCACGGAAGTTGGAAGCTAAGCGAACCCTTCCCTCCATGGCACGACCAGATGGGTCCTATGCTACTATATATTCAGACATTAGTGACCTGATTGTGCAGCAGTTGTCCCCTGTTGACCCCACTCCCTGGAAAGACAACGAGATCGATATGAACAGTGCTCGAGAGATAGAAATTGCCCTTACTCGGTCCCCTACAAATACAGGCCCGGGTGAGGACGATATTGGCAATCCCTTCTTATGTTTCTGGAAGCGAAGAGATACAACGACATTGAGGCGCCTGATGGACTACAGGCTAAGGCACCATATTCCAGACTGGCACAAGGCTGAGGTGGTACTCATACCCAAGCTAGACAAACCCCAGTATGATTTCGTGAAATCATGGAGGATGATACATCTCCTTCCAACACCGGCAAAGGTCACGGAGCCGGTGGTCCTGTTGAGACTGGCCGCCTGCCGGGATCTGGGAGAAACACAATTTGGGTCTCGACGGAAGAGGGGAGTTCATGATGCCATGTCAGTGGTCTTTGAGTTCTTGCGGCATAATGAGGGCTATGAAAGGCTAATCTTGTCAATTGACGTCGAAGGAGGGTTTGATAACATTGATATCGATCTCCTGTCAGACTTTCTGGTAGCTAAGGGGTGCCCTGGATACCTTTGCCAATGGATCCGTCGATGGACTTCCTGTCGGTTGGTACGTTTTCGCTTCAATGGGTGCATCTCTAAGCCCTACTAAGTTGGTAGGGGAGTGCCTCAGGGCTCGCCCCTTTCCCCGTTCCTGTTCGGCGGGTATGTGGTAGATATATTCAGGCCACGCATGCGATACTCCCCTGGTGTACGTCAGTTAGTAGTCTCGTATGTTGATGATGGGATCATTATGGTAGCGGCGAAGTCCTGTAAGGCAGCCCAATACCATGCGGGAGAAATATTTGCAGACTGTGACCGCATAGCCAGGGTGAGGGGAATGGGATTCAGTGCCCTCAAGACTCAGTGGATTGGGTTTGGAGATAAGGCATGGGAAGGAATGGAATTGTTGGGAGAAATGGTGTTGCCTTCGGAGGACTTGCGGGTTCTTGGATATAGGTTTAATGTATTTCTTAATTTTTCCTCTCATGTAAAGTATTGGTTGGAAAGGGGGTTGGGTATTAGGAGAAGGATTTTGGCGTTGAGGAGGAGGTTTGGGAGTATTGGTGGGTTGGGGGCTTGGGAGATTTAACAACTGGTGCAGGCAGCATACCTTCCGACTGTCTACTACGGACTTGAGTTTGTAACCGACCATGCATCATATGTGAAGTAGATTCAGGTCCATGTCAATGACTGCCTCCGATCGGTGTTTCCAATGCCTATGAGGTTGGCAAACAACGTAATGTTAGCCGAGTTCGGAACACCACCTGTCGCTATTCAGGGAAGGTGCCTGCAACGGAGGTGTTATAGTCAGTTCATCAATTACCGTTACTGTGACCAGCATTCATGGTTCGGAGAAATACGACTACAGTGGAGGGAGGAAGGTATGGTGGCACATCGGCAGAGTTCGGACAAGGCGCTCACCTGTCGCCCATCAGTCTCAATCGGGAAGGGCAAGGCAGTGATGGCTGCACGCCACCGAGTATTGTACAAAGACCTCTGTACATCTTCGGATATAGTTGTATACACAGATGGGTCAAAGTGCTCGGAAGGGGCCAGTATGGCCTGGGCGGTGATTGAGAGAGGGGTTCTGACATGTATTGACAGGTGCTTGGATCTCCCATCCTGAAGTATTGTGGAATTGTTAGGCGGAGACAACCCGATAGACTTCAGAGTTGTCTAAACCGATTGAGATTTGTTTTTATAGACGGAGATTGTCTAGGAAGGCTCGGACTTCACTCGTTTCGTTTATGACTACTAAGAGCGAAGTAAAGTAGGGTAAAGTAAAGTAAAGTAAAATCGTAAGAACAATATTATATTGTTAAGGTCTCTTCTCCGTTGCTTGATGATGTCTAAAGCTTGGGAGGCACTTCGATATTTATATTCCGTGTCTGAGTGTTCGCGGGCTACATCTAACTAACATACAACCATGTACCTTTTTCCAATATAACTCGCAACGTCGGGTTTTCTTCCAAGGTGCGAACACCGGGAGACCCTGAAAATCATCACACCCTCTTTGATAATTATAATATAACTTATTTGGAAGTCATGCTGTTTCCAATAGTAATTATCCGATGGTGAGAGTCTTTTTAGACAATTGGCCCAATTCTCAAGTCGAACTGTGTTGGCTCCAATTGTCTCCCTTGTCGATGAAATGATCAGTTTCGTCTGCGGGTTGCATATGCGAAGATAGTTGTTATTACCAACTTTCTAGGTCGTCTAACTTCAACTCTTCATAACTCCATACCCAACCGATAGATCTTTTCCGGAGGACTTCCTACTTACCTGCAGGAAGCCTTTCCATAGGGTTGGTAGATAATCCCTCGGTCGGTAACCCTTGGTTACCGTGGGTAATAGGATTCTGGCTACTGTCACCAGTTTGGGAGTCTGTTAGGAATACCGAGATCCAATACCTAGGAACCACCCCAGGTAGGGTAACCTCTCCCGAAATCGAAATCTCAGGTCTCCAACACCCCCCTCCGGCCCCCTTACGGGGCCCGCGCGTCATCATACATATCGATCTAAGTTGCGTCCTGTGAGTATTATACTACAGAATCGAAGGTGTTAAAATAACACCATATACGTCGCCGCTGTCCGTCCGACCGGATCCTGTTCGCAGGATATATAAGAGGGGACCTTCGGCTAGGTCTGAGAAGTATAACGGAGTGAATCCGTCAACTACCCAGAAGGTTACTAGGCTTCAAGAACGAGATATCTTCGACATAGGCCGCAAGTAACGGGACGTTTTCGCGCAAAAAGATGATGATGAATAGTAAAGGATCTTAATGAAAGACCAATACATTCACATCTACCCTACGATAACCAGAAGAGTCTGGAACTCCTGAGAATACTACCATCGAACCCAATGAAGTTCAAGGAGTGTTACAACTAGGTTCCGGTACATACTGCAACCGAAGGGGTGACTTCCAAACCGGTAACAGTAACCAGAATCCTATTACCCACGGCAACCAAGGGTTACCGACTGAGGGATTATCTACCAATCCTATGGAAAGGCTTCCTGCAGGCAAGTAGGAAGTCCTCCGGAAAAGACCTATCGGTTGGGTATGGAGTTATGAAGAGTTGAAGTTAGATGACCTAGAAAGTCGGTAATAACAACTATCTTCGCAGATGCAACCCGCAGACGAAACTGATCATTTCGTCGACAAGGGAGACGATTGGAGCCAACACAGTTTGACTTGAGAATTGGGCCATTTGTCTAAAAAGACTCTCACCATTGGATAATTACTATTGGAAACAGCATGACTTCCAAAATGTCATATTATAATTATCAAAGAGGATGTGATGATTTTCAGGGTCTCCAGGTGTTCGCACCTTGGAAGAAAACCCGACGTTGTGAGTTATATTGGAAAAAGGTACATGGTTGTATGTTAGTTAGATGTAGTCCGCGAACACTCAGACGCGGAATATAAATATCGAAGTGCCTCCCAAGCTTTAGACCTCATCAAGCAACGGAGAAGAGACCTTAACAATATAATATTGTTCTTACGATTTTACTTTACTTTACCCTACTTTACTTCGCTCTTAGTAGTCATAAACGAAACGAGTGAAGTCCGAGCCTTCCTAGACAATCTCCGTCTATAAAAACGAATCTCGATCGGCCTAGACAACTCTGAAGTCTATCAGGTTGTCTCCGCCTAACAGAGTCACCCCCCCAGTTGCAGTATGTACCGGAACCTAGTTGTAACACTCCTCGAACTTCATTGGATTCGATGGTAGTATTCTCAGGAGTTCCAGACTCTTCTGGTTATCGTAGGGTGGATGTGAATGTATTGGTCTTTCATTAAGATCCTTTACTATTCATCATCATCTCTTTGCGCGAAAACGTCCCGTTACTTGCGGCCTATGCCAAAGATATCTCGTTCTTGGAGCCTAGTAACCTTCTGGGTAGTTGAAGGATTCACTCCGTTATACTTCTCAGACCTAGCCGAAGGTCTCCTCTTATATATCCTGCGAACAGGATCCGGTCGGACGGACGGCGGCGACGTATATGGTGTTATTTTAACACAATCGATTCTGTGGTATAATACTCACAGGACACAACTTAGATTGATATGTATGATGACGCGCGGGCCCCGTCAGGGGGCCGGAGGGGGGTGTTGGAGACCTGAGATTTCGATTTCGGGAGAGGCTACCCTACCTAGGGTGGTTCCTAGGTATCGGATCTCGGTATTCCTAACAGGAATGTGAGTTGTTTGCTGTTGTGTGTGCCCTCCGGCATGCACAGGATATACCCAAGAGACGCCCAGTTCATGTGTTCTTGGACTGTGTGCTGGCTCTTATCATAGTTAACAACATGTTTTCGGATGGTGACTCGGCTGAGTTGTGGGAGGTAATGGTACCCCTGTTGAATGTATTCTCACAAATTAGTTTTGGCTGGGTACCCGGTCACACGGGCATTGATGGCAATGAGATGGTTGACTTGAAGGCCAAGGCATATATTGGACACCCCCTGCACCCTCTCTATTAGGAAGGGGTTAGCTTTGGGGTCGGCCATGCAGCTCTGGCTCGGGAGCTCCGTAAGGAGGAATGGGGAACTTAGCATATTAGGGAGGGGTATGAGTATTATGCTTCGGAACCGAAGGTGCCTTGACACCTCCGAGGCCTAACCTGGATGGATTTATACGTTTTGATAAGGATCCGTAGTAGGACGGGCATGGTCAGCCATGATGGCTGTGATGGGAAGGAAGACCGACACCACTGGACTAAGTGCCCCCGATATGTTAGAGGATGACCTGCTTATGAAGACTTGTATAAAGATTCGGCAGTTCCGAGATGGAAGCACTAGTAGACAGAATATTGGTGGCTGGGCCTGGGGGTCTCTCGGCATGTCAAGCTAATAGATGGGGAGCTGGTTGTGGCGGGTAATCCCTTTGATGGCACACTGATGGTGGAAAGGAACGGGGGAACGATGTTGATATTTTTTTTTTTTTTTTTTTTTATAATCATGTATTTATTGTTTAGGTACAAGAACTCACATGCAGCATTAGCTATGGTGTAAACAAAACCTTAATTCCAAACAAACAAAAACAAAAGAAGCCAAACCAATGCCTCCAAAAAGCGTGAACAACCCATATTGCAAAACGCATAATAGCTTATTATAAAGGGAAACATTCAAACTAAACTTAAAGCAAAATCCTACAAACAAGGAAACCAAACAAGTGTGCAAACACCCGCGGCTTAGGCCGAAGAGGATGAGCCAGGAGAGGAAAGGGGCCGCCCGAGGGAACGATGTTGATAGGAGACCCTACAACCTGTACCCGGTGTGAGAAGAGACACGATAGCAGCGGCTGCGTATTGCCTGAGAAGATGACACTACCGAAGAAGTGGTTCTTTTTACCCGACCAGCGAAGACGCGATTGTCCCTACTGTGGTACTGCCATCACCACTACAGCCACAAAGAAATGCACTAGCTTCACAGAACACTTCGAAAAACGTTCCCGGTGTCTATGAATTTGTCACAATCGATTTTGGCGCTTCCAAGATTTGCAGTGGGATGAGCTAAGTTTGGCAAGGCGGACCGCGGTGGTTTCGAGGTGGGCTAAGGTGAACGGGTTACCGAAGGAATCACATTCTGCTTCTACTGCGGTGTGGTATTAACAGAGGGTTACTTGGATCTTGAGTTGCATTATAAGCAGACGGAGGGATGTTGGGACAGACTATATATTTTCTTTGTTGAGTATGTAGACCAAATTGTGTTGGGGGCGGATAGGAGTGAAGGTATGAGACAGTGGCTGGGTGGTGAGGTGGAAAGACGCGTTAATCTGGGGTAGCGCTAGTCGCTGCGAGTACCCGTGAGCCCACTTGAGTAGTGATTTTCGAATTTATATTTGGGAGGAGCGGTTGTGAGGCAGAGTGGTCTGCTGTAGTGTATTCTAGATAGTTTGTTTTTATGGGGCGTAGGGGAGACAGGTCATATGCCTGTATTGGCGGTACTAGTATAAATAAAATTAGATTGAATTCTAAGTACTTTTCCTACTTATTACTTTAACGAATATAAAACACCTTTATGATCTTTATGTTTATTGAAACGTTATTGTTACGCCAAGGAAAGTACTTTACGAAGAAGAATTAGAGAAAGCTTACCATAAGTGTTCCCGATAGAAGACAGAGGTCTTGTACTATCAGTAACATAGGCAGAGGCCTAATGATATCGTAAGACAAAGAAAGAAGAAGAAAGAGAAGAGAAGTATTGTTCCTCATCGCTAAGAACTAACTATCCAAGGAGGGATCGTTACATTACAAGGCGTCACCTAGTGTGACGCCAAACGATACCAGACGGCATCCTTCAACCCAGATAGGGAAGGAGATATCGACATCAACGATCAAAACCTTAACTTAGTGTAACGTGTTCGGTAGGTGCTAATAACGTTATCGGTAATGAATACGATAGTTGGCAGGTGGCCTGCTCTTCCAGAGAGGAGGCGAGAGCTGAGAACTAAAGGAGGCTTTGAGGGTGTACTGAGGAACAAAGAAGTAACCGTTCAACCAAGTATATTGAAATACTGTCTGTCAAAGTCTGCCTTTTCTATCGTAGAAATAGGCGGTCTTTAAATACACAAATCTGTTCATGACTAGCATGAACGAAACTAATCAAAGGTATCAATTGATACACTTTGGTGAAACTAATTAAGTATTAAAGTGATACTTAAAACAAAACATAAAACAAAAGCAATAACCGAGTACCCATACTAGTTACATCTAGGGGGATTCAGTGATGCACTAGATTACGTTTCAGCAGAGCACTCACTGGCAGCAAGCCCAGTAATCCCAGAGAAAGAACCACTAGTCGATAGCTCTTGCGCAGGAACCTTACGACCCGAGAGAATGTCGGGATCAGCAGTACTTGGGCCACTGGCCCCCGCTGCTCCTGCACCAGGCACTAGCATACATGGAATGACTGTGAATCAGTTTCAAGCATTTCTAGCAGCAACACGAAACACAGGACAAGGAAACATCCAATGACCGAAAGTAAAAGAACCTGACACATATGAAGGAGCCAAAGACAAGCTACGAATATTCTTGGCACAATGTGAAGGGTATTTTGCCGTTAAGGGATATGGAGAACACCACGATGAGATCAAGATTCCATATGTAGAATCTCTCCTAAGAGGACTCGCGGGGCAATGGATCATGTCCTTCTAAGATGGAAGAAAACAAGGGGAATGGGTCACGTACAAAGAGTTCAAGGCGACACTCTTCGAGCAATTCGGGGATCCTAACGCCAAAGAGACAGCAAGACGAAAGCTGGAAAAACTCTAACAAGGAAAACAAACCTTTTTGGCATACTGGAACGAATGCTGACTATTGGAATACGAGGCCGAATTTGATGATACTACTCTCTACATCATCCTCCTAAGAAACTGCAGCAAGAGACTCCGAGAGGCATGGGGAATCTCCAACTTACACTACATAACAGCAGAATGATTTGCAAGATGGGTGATCGATAAGGAAAGCAAACTAAACATTGTTTGAAGCAACTCGGAAAACACTATAGCATACAGGATGGTCCAATCATCCAGGAATGTGGATGAAACCTTCAAACCACAAGCAGCTAGAGGTAAAAGTCGAGTATTACCACCAGGCGAGCCAAGGGAGTTGGACAAATCAAGAGTAGGACCTGCACTGAACTGGTCTAAGGAAGAATACACCAGAAGAATGAATGGGAAACTCTGCCTAAGATGCGGAAAAGCAGGACATCAGATATGAGAATGTAGAAGCCGACCAGACAGCTGGTACCAAGGCACCAAAGCTGCTGGAAATAAACACTTCCAAAATCAAAAGAGGAGCAACATTCGCGAAATAATCGCAGAAGATTCAGCGGCAGAAAATGGTGAGGGTTCCCAGTAAACCATGGTCTGGGAGACCTAAGATGTGGACCTGAAAAACCCATCAAGTTAGAAAACTACTACAGGGCACTACATATGCAAAGAGAAGAAGGAGATGGAGATCATGTGATGATTAAGACGAAGATATACAACGAAGAAGGTGAAGAAACAACAATATATGCAGTGCTCGACTACGGAGCTACCGAAGATTTGATCGACAAGGAAATCTGCGACAAATACGGCCTTCAAATAAAAGAATCGAAGAAGGCGTGACAAGTTTACCTAGTGGATGGAATGCCAAGCGCAATGGGTCCTATAACCCGTACGGCGACAGTACCTCTGGACATTGACAGCCATAGGGAAATGTGTAACCGGTACGGGTACTTGGTTATTGGTTTTGTTTTATGTTTTGTTTTAAGTATCGCTTTGATACTTGGTTTGTTTTAAGTATCGTTTGATACTTGGTTTTGTTTTATGTTTTGTTTTAAGTATCGCTTTGATACTTGGTTTGTTTTAAGTATCGTTTGATACTTGGTTTTGTTTTATGTTTTGTTTTAAGTATCGCTTTGATACTTGGTTTGTTTTAAGTATCGTTTGATACTTGGTTTTGTTTTATGTTTTGTTTTAAGTATCGCTTTGATACTTGGTTTGTTTTAAGTATCGTTTGATACTTGGTTTGTTTTAAGTATCGTTTGATACTTGGTTTTGTTTTATGTTTTGTTTTAAGTATCGCTTTGATACTTAAAGAGTTTTACCAAAGAGTATCAATTGATACCTTTGATTAGTTTCGTTCATGCTAGACATGAACAGATTTGTGTATTTAAAGACCGCCTGTTTCTACGATAGAAAAGGCAGACTTCGACAGACAGTATTTCAATATACTTGGTTGAACGGTTACTTCTTTGTTCCTCAGTACACCCTCGAAGCCTCCTTTAGTTCTCAGCTCTCGCCTCCTCTCTGGCAGAGCAGGCCACCTGCCAACTATCGTATATATTATCGATAACGTGATTAGCACCTTGCGAACACGTTACAAAATGGCAACCTTTCAGGAAGCAGATCTCAAGAACCATGAGATAGTCATCGGGATGCCATAGTTGTAAAAACATAATCCGACAATCAACTGGAATGAAAACTAGATGACCTTTACAAGAGAACTATCTGCGACACGATGTCTTAACAGTTTGCCTGTAGTCTACTTGACACCGATACGAGAAGCGGAAGAAGAAACTTTGCATGCAAAGTTAGCCGAGATGTGGCAAGATAAGATAGTCCAGATACAAAAACTAGACCAAGAGGTAAAAGTGCCTACCAAGGATTTCAAAGGGGCAGCCGGACACGACCTGTAAGCCGATGAACGAATCAAGATACCTGCCAACAGGCAGGCAATGATAGCTCCAGGAAGAGCCATCGGACTACCAGAAGGTACCTATAGACGAATAGCACCCTGCAGTGGCCTAGCAGTCAAACATTGACTCATGACTATGGCAGGGGTGATCAACGTCGACTATGCAGGTGAAATCAAAGTGGTCCTAGCCAACCTGGCTCAAGAGGACTACGAGGTCCAAAAAGGTGATTGAATCGCACTGTTGATCATCAAAAAAATCAACCAAGAGGATCTGCATGAAGTAGATCAACTGGAAGAAATCACAAGAGGAGACAAGGGATGTGAAAGCATGGACCAAAACCAGCCCAATACAACAAAGAGAATTGAGATCAAAGAGATCACAGCACAAGCCTTTGGATGGTAATATCGAAGAGGAGATACAACAGGAATTCTCAAATAGACATACGAAGACGAAAAAGTGGTCCTAACGAAAATCAACATCAGCACGGAACTAGCAATCCAAGACAAGAAATACCAAAGCAAAAAGGGATGGAAAGAATTGATTCCAAAGGAATATCATCAATTTATGAACCTATTCTAAGAAGAGGAAGCTACGGAGCTACCACCTCGAAGACCAGGAATCGATCACGAAATTCAACAGGACAAAGATGAGAAAACAGGAAAAACAAAAGAGATTTCCTACAAGATGTTATACCCACTAGGAGAAGCAGGGCTCGAAGAACTTATGAAGTACATCGAGCAAAACCTAAAGCGAGGATGGATCAGAGACTCCTTCTCCTGCTTGTAAGTTGGGATCAAGCCTTCCATGTTTGTCGTATTGTTCCTTCTGTCGTTGTTGTAGTTAACTCATTTCGCAACTTTGAGGTAGGTTTTGAAGAGAACTGATTTAGGAAGGTGGTGACATGTACGATGTCTAATTGTGTTGCAACAGTGGTGTACATCAAGGATCCTATTATGGATTGGTATGTCCGCTGTTCACACAATTCATCGTTATCGGAGGCCTTCATCAGTGTTGTGTGTGGTTCGATCAGTATTGTATATGGTTTAGCTTCGGTCATGTTGAAACGTTCTAGTAACTCACT